>NC_143161.1:20587529-20776640 GCF_041381405.1 Jatropha curcas
TTGATTTTAGTATTACTGTTGAACTTTGTCATTTGTTATTATGCCTGCCTTTTCTAACTGTCATTGTATAACTGATTCTGGTTGGAAAAAGAGAATAATAGACATTCTTCTCCTGGTTTGATGATTTATGGAATCCTTTTAGTAATATAATGGGTTCAAAAATGCAGGAATGACTGAATTCTTTACTATTCATTTTTGGCATGGCGGCTTCATACATTTAGATAGGGTTGTTGCATATGTTTGGTGCGGGATTCATTTTTCCATTGTGATCCTAACACTTTCATTTCGGATATATGTTGCTATTCATGCGGCTATACAAATGTAACCAAATGGCATGTAAGTGCCTAACATGGTTGGACCTGTCTATTAGATTAATTACCGTTATATTTGATAAATTAGAAATTTCATACTTAGGGAAGACACTTATGGAGAGATTTTGGTATTGGTAGAGGTTGGTGGTGTGCACAGTCATGTGAGAATTTCAACGCTAATGTTATGGAGATAGTGATAATGATTAGAGATATGAGTACTAGGCTACTACCAAACCTGATTTGCATAGTGTGAATGTCATAGAAGCTAAAGATGAAGGCGACATATCTTCTGATGATCCTGATTATGAACCTAATGCTGTATTGAATCAATTGAAAGGAGATATCAGCAGACGATGAAGAGTACCATTTGGCAAGAAGAAACAAGAAAGCGTATAGCAAGGGAATCTGTTCTGAATATAATCATAATTAAGAAGGTGTTTTATTTATCGAAAAATTATCTTGAGGTGGAGATCAATAACTATAATGCACAAAAAATATTGGTGAAGATAATGGCTACTTGAGTGTGTATGATGAAAGCGAAGATGATGTTTTACTCCTCATAGTAGTGATTGTGTTTATGGAGTGAATAGGTTAAGAAAAAGAAAGAAGGATGTTGTGTATGATCCTAAATGTGACCATTCGAAGTTGAAGTGTGTGATTGGTGAGATTTGCAGGTCTGAACAGTTTAGAGAAGCTGTTTAGGAATTTGCAATTTCCAATGGGATTGATGTAAAATGGAAAAAATGTAGTAGTTCAAAGGCAGATGCAAGATGTGTTGAAGGTTGTCCATAGAGAATATGCTAGCCAGCTCCAAAGAGAGAGAAAATTTATTGTGAACATATTGTGATGAGCATAAATGTTAGGACTCTCAGAAACAGCAAGCACTAAAGTGGATTGCCAAGAAGTTCCTTCGCAAGTTTAGGAAGAATCTTGAGTTGAAAGAGAAGTTTGGTTTGACAGTTACAATATCTTTATGTCACAGGGCGAGGCAAATGGCCCTAGACATACTTAGGGGTTCACTTAAGGATCATTATGCTAAATTGAGATCATATAATGCTGACTTGAATCATTTTGACAGGAATGGTAGATTTGAGTTTATGTTTGATGATGAAGCAAAGGCTGGAATAATTACGTTCAAGAGATACTATATCGGGTTCAGTTGTTTAGTAAAATCATTCGCTTGTTCTTGTAGGCTTATTATTGGCCTTAATGGTTGTTTTTTTGAAGACTCCTGTGGGTGGAATTCCTTTATCTGTAGTGGGTAGAGATGTTAATAATCAAATGTATCCAATAGCTTGGGCTATTGTTGAGATCGAATGCCAAGCTACATGGACCTAGTTTTTACGAATCTTTTTTGAAGAATTAAGTTTGGGCGATGGACTTAGATGGACCTTTGTCAGTGATCAACAAAAGGTCAAGTCATTCACTTTTGATTTTTGGAATAAATTAGACATTAATTTATGACTACATTGATACTTTGATTTTTTTTTTTTTTTTTTTTTTTTGTTATAGGGTCTCATTAATGCTATTCAAGAGCTAGCCCCTTGTTGTAAGCATAGGAATCGTGCAAGGCATATCTATGCAAACAGGAAGAAACACTTCAAGGGTGAGACATTCAAAAAACTATTTTGGAGGGAAACAAGGGCTACATATCATGCAGAATTCAAACAAGTTATGAAATAGTTGAAGGAGGAATGTGTTAAAGCCTACGATGCATTTATGAAACAAAATCCAGAGAAGTTCTGCAAAGCTTTCATAAATGGCCTCCCTAAATGTGATGTTATTGAGAATAATTTATCTAAAACATTTAATGGGTATATTTTGAAATCGAAGTGCATGCCTATCATTGATATGTTGGAAGGAATAAGGAGTGCTTTGATGGAAAGGATGCATGTGAAGAGAGAATGATGTTGAATTCGAGCCATGTTATTCCACCGAGAGTGAGAGCAAAACTAGAAAAATCAAAATTTTAAACTAGATTTTGCACTCCAAAGCCTGCTGTTGGTGACAAATTTCAAGTTTCTATGGGTGAAGATGCACTCATAGTGCATCTAAATGGGAAGACATGCTCTTGCAGGGTTCGGGACATAATTGCCATGCACTTTCATGTATAAATTACATGAAGTATGAAAGACAGTGATTTTAATGATGCATATCTAAAGAAAGAGACATATTTGAGGACATATAATGATGCACTTTAGCCATTAAATGGTTTTGAAATGTGGCCTAACGTTTATGAGAATCCAATAAAACCACCTAACTATGAGAAGAAGGCAGGGAGGCCTAAGAGGAAGAGGAGACATGGAGCTGATGAGGAACCCAAGAAAGTAGGAAAATTGCTAAGGATCGGGTCATAGATGAAGTGTCAAAACTGCTTCCAGTATGGACACAACAATAGGACATGTAAGGCCAACCCTATAGAAGTCGAACCAAGCTTACATCCTCTAAAGGTTAAGCCATAACTCTTAATATATATATATATATGTATATTATAATCATAGATATGTTGTTTAGCATTAATGTACTATTTGATACTATCAGGTGAAAAGAAAGCTAAGATCCCTAAAGGATGCAACTAATGCTAATACTAATTCCCAAGCAATCAAGTCGGTAGACCTCCAAAACCCAACGCCACCCAACAACAAATTAAAGAACCATCCCCATTATGTGAGAGGAGAGCAAAGATGAATCCGACAGCAATTGCTGCAAGGGATAAATTAATTGTGAGAATATCTTTTTTTGGATCCTATAATTCACTCTACTTGGATTGTGTTAGTGCTTTAAAAATTTGAAATTTTTATTTGCTTATTACTTAATCTATAATAGGCATTAAAAGGTTATGGATGTTATGTCTCGATGGAAATTGGTAGGATGTATTTTTAGGTAATTTCATGATTTAGTGTGTTGAAAATGACTTTTAAAATAGTTCATTTTACAGCTTTTGTTATGTAACAGACTGATTTTCTTTTAGTGTCGGTAATAGTGATTTACCGGTCTGTGAATAGTACCATCGGTCCGGGACTTGGTATTATTTTAGTCTGAAAAAATTACTATGCCTATTTAATATTTTATTTACTATTTTTGGAGCATGTTTGCATGATTTAGGCGGGTAGAAAATATTTCATGAATATTATTGGAGAGTTTATGTATTAAATGCATAATATTTCTAGTTTGGTATATTAAGAAATAAATGAGGAATTATTTTAGTGGAGTTAATTTAATTAATTGGTGGAGTTAAATAATAAGTAGAAGAGAATTATTTGAGGAATATTAGAGCCATTAGATGAGATTACTTAGGACTTGATCTTAGCCACACATTTGGCATGAAATTAGGAAGTCAAATTTGACTTTTTCACTTTAAAGTTATCACCACAACACTTTTTCTTTCTTCTCTTTTCCTTCTCCATGCCATTTTCCTCTTCTTTCATTTTCTTCATTTTCTTACCTCCAAATTACCACCAAGCTACCTAATTAAACCATGAAATAGTACTTAATTCTTAAGAATTAAGTAGTAGAAGTTGAGATTGGTGATTAAAAGCAAAGAGAAGTGAAGTTACCATTGAAGCAAGTAAGTTGTGGTTTTTGAGTTTTGTGAATTAATAAGTAGAATTCATGGTTTAGACATGTTATTGATGCATTAAATCATGCTCCAACTATTTCTTTTGTCAAGTTTTGCTTTTAATGTTGATTTCTCATACCTTGAAGAGGTTGGAGAACCCTCCTCAAAGGGTAAAGAGAAAGCCAAGGAGTAAGGCTTTCCAAGCTTATTCAAGCTTGTTAATAAGGTTAGTGCAATCATATTCTCTTTCCCTTTCACTTGTTTAAGTTGTTTTTACATGATTAGGTTTTTGAATGTATTTTGGGAACTTTGTATGTTGTGGTTAAATTGATGAATTTTAATGTTAGATATGTTCTGAAGTAGGATTGGAACTCATTTTTGACCCCTTTATACTTCCCATTTGTTTCTGATTCTTCATGAAAGTTGTAGCTCTATTTCTCAGCTTTCCAAAACATATTCTTATGTCTAATTCCGATACTTGTAGCTCAACTTATGATTTAAATACCAAAACTGGTTCTGTTATGGTGTCTTACCTGTATATCCAAAATGATTGTCCATTTTGACCACTCAAATGGCAACATAACCTCTTATGTTCTGCATAAAAGTTGTAGATTTACTTCTTATCTTTCCAACCCATCCTCTTGTGTCCAATTTTGAGATACATAGCTCAACTTATGGCTGAAATACCCAAACTAACTCTGTTGTGACGGGCCACATGCATCACTAAATTGAGTGCCCATTTTGACCACTATAACGACAAGATTAGGTTCTGAGTTCTTCATAAAAGTTGTTTCCCTGTGTCTTGAGACTCCTCTCGTTCTAGATTGGTTTAATTTGAGTGTTTGGTTAAGTAGGAATTTAATAAACATTGGACTTGGTTCTGCTGAATCAGGTTTGATCTGTTGGTCTGTGTTCCTAGCTTTTGTTTGCTATCTTACCAATTGATCTGGGCTGTGGTCCCTTCTTAACATTTGTACAATTTTGTCTTAGCTTTCTAATGAATCTGATTTCATTCAATTTAGAGGCCCATAACTCAAGTTATATTTTAAAAACCCAGCAAAGGTCAAATTTATGAAAATGCTGAAAAGTTCTTGATTTATGTACTTTTATACTATATTAAGTCTATATTAAGTCTATACTATATTAAGTATATATATCTATAGTGTTTTGAGTAAGAATTTTAAAATGATGGGTATTAAGAAATGAAGAGTTTTTTATTAAGAATTACTTTGTGAAAGAATGATTTTGATTTAGGCTCTACTATGCATGATTGAAATGTGGTATGATGAGATTGATTTTGTTATGTGAAGCTATGATCATAAGCTAGGGTTATCAGCCCTTACAAATAGGCGGACGCGCTTATTTGTGTGATGGGGATGGTGCTTTCATAGGCCACGATTGTGTGATGGGGGTGGCGCTAACATAGGCCATGATCAAATCTGCTTATGTTCATTCTGCATGAGTACGAGCCTTAACTAAAGAATGAAATTTATTTTTGCTATAAAAGAATGAAGACAGATTTGTATTTATAATCGTCTTAGTGGAGTAATTTAAAGCATTTGTGAGACTTGCCTTGGCTATTCTTGTTATTTTAATTGTTGGTTATTTAGCACCATTGAGTCTTCCACTCAGCGCGTTGATTTTTATCACGCGCAGGTTAGGAGCGGAGGGTGTTCTGCAAGACCAGAGGAGTAGCATCATAGTAGATATCACATTTTGGGTAGGATATTTTGTAAATGGTGATTTTTGGCATGTATATAAATATTGTGTTGTGGAGGTTGTATATAATAAGTTTATAATGTATTAAGAGTTATTTTTGGTGTATGATGATTATATATTCCTTGAAAAGAATGTGTTTAGAATATTATGAGTATACTGATGGATATTTAGAAGTGCTTGTGATATGTTGTGTTGAATTGGAGTTTTGGGGTTTGGAGAAAATTGGAATTGTGTATATTTCTTTGTGTGACAAGTTAATTTTTAGGGGAAACCCTTGCGAAATTTTCGTAGGAATTTCCTTCATTATATATTTTTTATTTTTAAACAATGTTAATTACTTGCCTCCTTATGAAAATCTAACCACTTCTAATTTGTGATCTAGCTTTAATAAGTGACATAAGACGGTGCTCCAGCACCGATTGTGGCATCCGCCGTCTGATTCTCCGGGATTGGCCGGTGGGTGTTACATGTTAACATGATATTTTGCTATTTATGTACATGAGAAGAGTCCAAGCAATGATAGTGTAAAGTATGTCAGTGGCTACAGAGCAACAACATTGGCTGCATTTACAAAAACCATGTCAAATGCAAAAGGTAAGGAGCCAGCAACAAGTCATGTCCAACAGCATTCAAAAATCCAGTGGTATTGTGATTGGAAGTGAAGAATTGACTTTAGCAGGGAAGTGGAAATTTTGTCAAAGTCAATGTTGAGAATCCCTTTTTGCAGAGTTTAACATGCTGTAATTGGTACTATTGCTACTACCTTGAATGCTGGTAGTGTTGTTCTTACTTTCTTCCCCCAACTTTAATATGTCTCTTAAAGATCCACACCTCAGCACAACCTTAAAGGTTAAGTTCAGATCACTGGCGTAGAGCAAGTTGCTGAAACCATTTCAACCACTTTACACTACCAGATTGTTTACAGACTTCAAGATCATGCCATAAACCTCCAGACACCAGGCATCTCACATGGTGATGCCTTGTTCATCTTTGCAGATGGAGGTCCCACTCCAATTATTGGTCCAGACACCTAGGCAACTAGAGAAGAGCTTGAAAAACTAATTCCATCTGTATGGATTACCAAATATTGAACAGCTGCACCAGCACCCTCAACCTGTTCAGAAACAGGACCCAATCTTCGTCAGACAGCTGGATAAGTATGTAAGGATTTCATTTCTCCCATCCATCTCCTCCCCTAGACATTCGGTCTCCATGATTCAGCCAGTAAAGAGCCAACCTTTGAAAGCTCCTATTCATAGCTTTTCCCATACTGGCTGTGAGATTATTCATCTAAGCAGATGGTCACTTTCTTTGGGATGTTGATCCCCAGATGTGTGATCCTTGATTGTACATGTCACCTATGATAATCTTGACTGGATAGAACATGCTACAGTCTCAATTACTCCCTTGGAGCCTTCTCCTTTCAAATGCAAGAGAGATTCATGCCAACCAAAATCCTTTCACTCTCCTCATGATGATGATGATAAAGATCTATGGAATGGATCTCCCTGGGTCGTACCAAAAGCCAGACTATGACAGATGATGGACTATCTCAAACACTGTTTTGAGATTCTTGCAAATGAAGGCCTCCTTTCTTGTCCTCCTCCTCCTACTTTCTATTCTTCTCTCTGGATGCATATCAAACTCCACCAACTCCACTAGCTCACAAGCTTGCTAACATGTTGAATCCAGAGGATTTTCCACCTCTCGAGATGGTACGAGATCCACAGTCTCGAGTAACTGCCAGTCCTTATGTCAAAACAGACCCCGATGCTTCCTACTGGTAACTTAGCATCTCTGTCTCCTTCTGAAGAGGTGCTCAACGGTAGAACATCCAATGCGTGTCTAGAACCAATACCTCAAGAATATTGATGGAAAAATTGAATCAAGCTTTACTACAACCACTCAACTTAACTCCAGAGTTTCTTCTTTTCACCAAGAGGTTCGACAAACTGCATTCTTCCCTTGTGATAAGATCGCTAAGCTTGACCAAGACTCCACTTTATTCTGGCAACAAATACAACTTCCCCACTCTTTTTCTGAAAAGAAATGAGAAATCCAAAACCTTCGACAGCAACTGCAAGAGATGATGAACGAGATCTCTACCCACCTTCACCACCTACTATACACCCTATGACTTTTCCCATTTACTGTACCTTCTCTTCCTTTTACATCCTCTATGGTTCCTTGTAAAACAATATTCGTGGTGTTCAGATTTGGTTCCCAGACAACCCCCCAAGCCTCGAACGAAACCATCTACTTCATCCTTCACTTCTACTTCTCAGACTAGTTCGGCGCACCTAAAAGAACCAAGAATAAAGGCCTTGCCTTTCTCAATTATGGCCCAACAAGCCTCTGCTTCTTCAAGGACTCAGAAGAGACTCTGTCTATCTTACTTCCTCTTCAAAAGATCAAATGGACATTTCTCACATTTTCAGAATACTCCAACCTCTCCTCGAGAGCCTAAAGTTGAAATCGCTAATGATGAGGATATGTCCACTCCTTTGGAGGAAACTTTGTTGCCTCCTCGACCAGCTTCAGGACCTTGGTTTACCTCCGGATGATGTCCTCCAAGTAAATGGAGAAGTAAAATCCTTGAATTCAATGCGTGGCTTGATCTTCAAATGGTGACCCTTGAGCAGATCTAAAAGGAGTTCTTACAGAATTTACTTCTCGGTTCACTAGATCTATTCGAGAATGGTTTTCAAGCCTTTCAGAGTATTCCAGAAAACAATTCCTCGCTCATGATAATGTTAATAAAGCTCTTGGCACAAATATACAATCAATTTCTTGGGAATTATGAACTCATTTTTAAGTAATGAAAGCAAGAGTTCTTTGACCGAGAGGTGTTGCTCTTTGAAAGTTAAAGACCTGGAAACACACTACATTTAGATGTCTAAATTATACTATGAGATTTCTGGTATTAATGATGACAATCTAAAATATACCTTTGTTTCTTCTCTGCCTGATGAAGTCCAATGAGAAATCCAACGAATGATTCAAGATTGTCGCAAAGATATCAGCCAAATCTCTCTTGGTGAAGTTTTGCAATTCACCTTGTCCTCTATTGAACGTATGTGTGAACAGCAAAATATTCAAGAAAAATGCTTAAGGTGATCTCCTTCTTAAAAAGGTGTGCAACTGTGATCATTGAAAACAAAATGCAAAGACAGTCATTGTTCTTGCACTCCCAGACGGAAAAAGCACTCCAAAGGGTATTTTAAATTCCCTCAGTATTATCGCAAAGGGAAACATTTTAAAAAGATGTGATGGTTCCGAAAGAAGTCAAAATCCCATAAGAAATCAGATAAATTTTATATCTGTGGATAGAAAGGACATTTCACTCGAAATTGTCCCAATAAGCCTAAGCGGACTATTGCTCTTCTTCACCAACTTAAAGTTTCTTGCCCTGACTACTCTTCAGAACATGATCTTGAATCCCTTTTTTTCAGAAGAAGATTCAGCCTCTCCTAAAACACTTTTTGCTCTCCCATATTATGATTCCGACTTTGCGTCCGACACAGATTCAGAAGAAGACACTTCCCAGTTTTCACTATTGGCTCCCCTCTTAATATCAAACAGGAACCCTCCTGATCTTGGACTTCCCAGCATCTCTTGATTTCTTACTATGCCCTTTTTCTCCACTTCCTGAAATTCCAGATGTATTTGCGGATATCTCTTACTATTTTCCACATATATCCTCACCTTGTAAAACACCTACACTAGTAGCCTCATCTCAATCCTCTCTATCAGGATCTCTGCAGTGTTTCCTCCACTATTACCTTCCATAGGATTCTTCCTAAGACCTCCCATCTTCTCCAGAAGTTACTTCTGCACAGCCTTCTCATCGAACACCACTTGTCTCCATAGAGAAACTTATCTCCGTAACTGCTCTTTTGATACTGGCTCTCCATGTACTATGATTAATCCTGATGTCCTGCCCTCTTAGTTTTGGAAGAAAAAGATTAATCATTTTACTGCTGCAGATGGGAAACGATTCCAGACTACAATGGTTACGAAGAAAAGAATTGGACTTCAATTCTTTCCTGATTACATAGTTTGGACTTGTGTAACTGGTTCCTATCTTTTTGGACGAGACCTCCTTGTTGGATTTGATGTTTATCACATGGCAGAAAAACTCCAAATTCTTCACACTGGCTTTAAATACAATGACAATTTAAGCCATATACAAACAGCCCCAATCAATTTACCATTTAAGATGTTCCCCCAAACTTTGTTCATATGAAGGAACTCTTCTCTCCTTGTTGGGCTAATTCACACCTCACCTTTAAACATCGTTCTTCTCTATACAAAAATTCGGATTTCTTTGTCTCTCTCCCCTCAAACTAAATGAGGACATAAACCCTACTAAGGCTAGCCATCCTGGTATGTCTCCTTTGGATTTAGCCTTAGAAAGAACAGAATGCCATGAGCTCTTACAAAAGGGACTGATTGAACCAACCCAATCCCCATGGGCCTGTCAAGCTTTTCATGTTGAAAAGCGAACAGGGAAACTCAGAGGAAAAAAGAGACTTGTTATTGATTATAAATCATTGAACCACTTTCTTGCTGATGACAAATTTCTCATACCAAAGATTTCCTCTCTTTTGATCCATCTTCAGGCTGCCAAATACTTTCAAAATTTGATCTTAAATCTGGGTTTTGGCAACTTGGTCTCTGCCTTGAAGATCGCTACAAGATTGCTTTCTGTAGACCAGATACCCAGTTTCAGTGGACTGTCATGCCTTTTGGATTAAAAATAGCTCCTTCTATGTTTCAAAAGGCCATGATTCGGATTTTTGAACCTTTGCTGGCAAATTGTATCATCTATATTGATGATATTCTTCTGTTCTCGGAAATAGCCAAGGCTCATGAAGAACTCTTAGTTCGTTTCATCATCTTGTTCATTCTTATGGCATCATGCACTCTGAAAAGAAATCTTATCATCGAAAAACAAGAGATTGACTTTTCTCAGCCTCCATATTGAAAATGGACAATATCAACCAGGCCCACATTTGGCCCAAGAATTAGCCCATTTTACAAATGACAACCTCTCCAAAGTCCAAGTCCAATAATTCCTTGGCTTTATCAATTATATCCGAGATTTCATACCTAAAGCTACTACATATACAAGGCCTTTATTAGCTTTGCTCAAAAAGAATCCACCTCCTTGGTTTGCAGAACATACGATCGCTGTCAAGACTCTCAAGGAATTAGCACACAGTACTCCCTCACTGACAATTCATCTGATGACGCTCAACTTATCCTCCAAACCGATGCAAGTGATTTAGCCTGGGGTGCCATCCTTATCCAACGGAAAAATGAGATAGAATCTCTCTGTAAGTTTGCATCAGGCGAATTTAAAGATGCTGAACTCCATTACCACTCTAATTTCAACGAGATTCTTGCAGTCAAGCATGGTATCCAAAAATGTGAATTCTTCCTTACAACTCGACATTTCATTGTCCGACTGGATAACTCAGCATTTCCTCGAATTCTTGACTTCAAAGGAAAGCATATCTCTGATAAACAGTTATTAAGGCTTAAAGAATGGTTTACTCGCTATGACTTTGAGGTCCAACACATAAAAGGAAAAACCAACCTGATCCCTAACTTTTTATCATGGGTCTCTAAGCCATTACCCTCCTCCTCCTCAATATCCAACACCTTTTGTCCTTTCATAGGCATGGCCCGTCAACAACCCCCAAACTTGGCTCCTCAAGAGCGTGGCATATGGATTTACCGAAAGATAATCGAGATATATCCTCAAGTGGTTCCACGACCCACATAATTTTCCTCTCCCTTTCCCTGGAGACTGTTCCCACTATAACAAAGTCTTTTCCTCATACTGATCAGGAAGTTTGGTATCTATGGTGTCTCACCACTTTATACCACCTTCCTATTGAAATTTCCTTTCTTCTTACCCTTTGGTTCCTTCATAGGGAAGAAAACCATCAGCATCCCGCTTGGTAGTTCTTTTCCCTCTTTGAAAATATCTCATCCTGACAGTACAAGCTTCGAGCATGGATTCATCAAGATAATTTGTTTTCCCATCCTGACTTCAATGTTGCTAAAGAATACATAATCATCCTTCTCCTCCACAGGCAATATGATAACTCTGGTACCACTGTTACTACCATAACACATTGGAAAAATCTCCCTTGTCGTTTGAGGAATGCTCTCTGGACATTAAAAATGCACTCTTAACCCATGGAAATTTCCTAAATATTCAACAAACTTGTATATACCCATGGTGAGCATGCATCGAACTGATACAGATCCCAGAAGGATTATTTCCTTTACTCCAGATCTTACAGCCGGACCTTTAGAACCCCTTGGATCAGAATTTCAGGATTCCCAACCTCCTGAAACTCCATTGAGCTCCCAGCAGATTCATGACCTTGCTCATAGAAGATCCCCCAGATTCCATACTTTTCTGAACTGGCATGACTCATCCAAAAGACAAAGGAGTTCCTATTACGACAATGAATCTGATGACTTAGATGATCCAGATTATTCTGAACATGAGCCAATAATCAAAAGACGGGACTAAAGGACAAATCCCTATTATTTTATTTTGTAATCATGTTTGTACTTTGTGTCTTTTCCCTTGTAAGTATGTGGACATGCCACATTATTGTTTGTAAGATACGATTGCCACATGGCCCTTCGCCATTGGCTACCTAGATTATATAGGATAAGATAAGATAAGGTTACCACATGGTTCCTTACCATTGGTTAACCAAATTATGTAGGATAAGGCTCTTGGCCTATAAATACGTATCCTCCTTCTCTTGTAAGATCATCGAAAGCTTCTCAGAAATAAAATCCTCTTGTGTTTTTATCTATGGCTTTCTAAATCTTCTCTTCTCCTTTCTGAAAATAGTCACTTTCATGATCCATTGTGTACGAGAACTGTACCCCTTCCGGGTACACTGGTTCAGTGTTCAAAAGACCTAGAACGGCCTATTGAAGCCATGGATGGCATGTTGGCTGTAAGGTTGCGAATGTTTGAATAGGCATACCCTGAAGGTGGACAGCTCTCATTCCACCAAGTACTGATTTTTCCAAACTGTTTTTGTCGATGAGCAACAATGAGATGTTTTATTATATTTGGATGTTGTTTACATGGGTAACTACTATTTATTACTAGCCCTTAGCAATTTTTTAAGTAGGGTTTTTTGGAATTGCCTTTTATTTACAAGGTTTCTGTTATGTTCATTATCCTTCATTTTTACTGGAAGTACATGGAACATTTCAAAGTTATTATGAAAGTCTTATATCTTTTGTATATGAAAAACCCATACTTTTCAATCCCTTCGTTGTGCTTTTTTTTTTTTTTTTTTTGTTGCTTTTTTATGATTGGCTTGGACATAAACGTATTCCATTTGAATATGTTGCTGGCCAATTTGATTTCTTAACATGCCTAATATTTGTTGTTGATTGTGGCTTTACTCAATAGTATGCAGCATTTGGTAAAAATGATTTTATTTACATGGTGTTTGTCAATTTTGAATTATCATGCACCTTCCAATAGAACTAATTTCTTTTGGAGCTTTTCTTTAGTTATTTGTTTAATATAATGTCCATTTTAGCTTTATTTGTTTATTTCGTTTAATTATAATAGTCTGTTAGTTATAAGAGTCTGTGTTCATTTTAGTTTTATCACTCAAATAGATACAATTGTCCAAACCAATGACAAACACAAATAGCTACAGTTCATTATGAAAATAAGAGAATCTGCATATGTGCAGTGGCCAAAACAAGACTCTTTGAACAAATTGTACCAAAAAGGCTTTGAAAGCCATATTTTCATTAGATCAGATACCAAATTTTACAATGCCATCTGCATATAAGCAGAATTCTTACTGCCATTTGCACATGTCTACCAGATACACATACTCCACTTAACAATTATATTCCACATACATATACCTATATGTTCCCAGTAAGACTTACAAATAAAAAATCTTTTTAGGCAAATAATTAGCAATTCCTAAACCTCATCTAATTCAGAGTTACAAATATAATTGTTTACATACACAATGTACAGATCATGTATAACTTGAAGTTGTATTCCATCCGAGCATTTTGAAACTTCAAGGAGTTTATCTCAAGTCATAGGCTCATTGCAGTCTCTAATGCAATTGAGGTCTCCTTCTCTTCTTATGCATTTGTCCTCCAGTTCAAATAACCATCTCACCAATTAATGTCTCCTCTTGCATCAGCTTCATTTGCTTCTCTAATAACACCCTTTGGCTTGTAAAAAATTGGACAAGATCAAACCACTCAAAAATTGATAGTCATCATCCTAAGCGACTAAACCCATTAAAAGTACTGATAGCAACAATAAGCGGAATCATTGTTTAAGCAAAAACTTGAAAGTGCTAGATTTGGCCACATTATTTTTCTGTCAGTGTTTCTTTTGTTTTCAAAATGGTCCCATCTTTTAATAAGAAATTCATAGCAGCAAGCATCACTTAAGATTGCTTTTCATTCGAGTCTCTCAAAGCAAAAACAAATTCTGTTTACCAAATGAATCAAATATCATCAAAATTCCTGCAGGTAAGTGTATCATTCTAACAATAGTACAACAAGATAGTCCTGCTTAAAAAAAAAAATGCTCAATTCAAGAATTTGTCAAAATGGAAACTAGAACCTAAAGAATCAAAATGGTAAAATTTGTTGCAAGGAGCCTTTCCACAAAGGAGTCCAACTGTTTACCTGCAAAAAATGACAAATTATTAAGATAAAAAATCAAATTCCAGTTACCTCCATTTTGGACAACAAAGGAATCGCTTTCCCTAGGTTCCTGTCGCTCTACGATGTATAAAATTTCGGCTTCAGATTATGCCTATATAACGCTGGATCCCTAGAGTTCATATGATTCTCTGACGCTTGGCTCATATTAATTGCGACTCCTGCTTCCATCGTTAGATATCAAACAAAAGAAAGAAATTGATTGAGGTAAAGAAATCTGGTAGTCTGAATGCATTGAAGTTATTTGGGATTTAAAGAGAAGGGTTAAGAAATTGGGAAGAATAAAATGAGAATTTCCATGAAAAGAGAGGATAGAGAAGAGAGAATTGTCTTTATCAATCTCAATAAGGCATCATATAAATTTATGAAGAGAGAATAGGCATCATTAAACTCTATTTAAAACTACGTTGTTTCGTCGTTGCTTTTTAATTGTCTTCTACGCTGATGTGTCTATTTGATGTGGCGTTGACAAGGCAATTGGTGGGTCTAGTTGTTTATAAACAGGCTCTTAATGGTTGCTAGAATTGCAAGAAAAAATTAAGTCCACCGTGCCGATTACCAAAATTAAAAGGATTTGATAGAATTAAAAAAATGATAGAAGTATATGATCTGTTGGGTGATTAACCCTATTTTAAAATTGTAAATCAATAATAATATATTAAAATTACTTAATGTAACTGTATATGTGTTTATTTATTATGTTATTCCTCTTTTGATTGTGTAAAAATAAATAGAACGCTGAAATCCTTTTAAAAATCTTATATGCTAATTGAAGTCTAATCTTATCATCTTCAAAAAAAAAAATTGATGTCTAATCTTATAATTAATAGTAATTTTTTCTTTATCTATAATTTTTATTAATTTTTTCTTTTATCTTATGATAGGACTTCTGCCGTTGTCCTATCATATTAAAATTAGTTTAAAAATAATATATATATATATATATATATATATATATATATATATATATATATATTCGTTTATAATATGAATATTATTTAAATAGAGATAAATTTTAATTTGAAGTTGTTACACATAAAATCATGCTTTAACATTGTAAATATCTAGAAAATATAAGAAAAAATTATAACTATACTTAATATTATATAATAATAAAATAATGACTATAAAATGAGTAGTACCGGGTAAACGTATATTACAAAGGAATAGGAAAATTTAAAATATTATGAAATAACTTTCGTCATAGCTAATTAAAAAAAATTTATCTTAAAAAGTATTTATAATATTTAATTGTAATTTTAAATATATTGATTAGGAGAGGGTTAGGATAGGAAAAAATATTAAAAATATATAATATTTGATTATAAATATTTGACTTTTCAAAGTTATTTTTAAATATTTAATTTATTTGATTGCCATTTAAAAGATTTTATTTTAAGAGTGGGATATAGAAAAGAAAAATGTATTCTTTTATTTAATATTATTTTTGTTTGCATAATTTGATTGAATATTTTTTGACTTGTCTTTGGACTTTTTCTTTGTTGTCCATTAAAATCGAATTTCATTAAAGCTTGGTCTTTCGAGTTGAAGAATGAGCTGATTTTTAAGATTCAATTAATAATTTTTTAAAATAATTTATTTCTTATTATATATTGAGTTTTGAAAATACGTTTTTATTTTTTTATTGATTTACGGTAGGGGATATGGTGTTGGGGATTGAGTATTGTCTTGATTTACTTTTTAAACACCTGTTAAGGTTTCAAGAATCTGTATATATAAATTAGAGGCTAAAATTATATTTCGGAATTGAGTTGAACTTTATTTTAGACTACTTCTTTATATGAAATAGAATTAAATACATAGAATAAACATCACAAGTACTTGTTAGGGCAAAGTGTAATGTAAATAAATATATTATTTATTTTAATTTAGATAAAAACTTATATTTTAATATTATATAAATAAAAAATTAAATAAATACAAATAACGAGTATAGTAAATGTGCAACGCACATCATAATAACATTAGTTATACATAATACTAACGTGATTAATATATTAATTTCAATATTAATTAGTATTGGTATATTAAAATATTTTATATATTTTATATTAATACTATTTGCATATTAACCAACATTTTATTATTTTACATTAATTAATATTTAATATATTTTAAATAATATTGATGCACGTTTATTACATATTAAATTTTATTTTTCAACCAATAAAATTAAAGTTGATGATGTCGGATTTTTTCTAAAAGATTAGAAAGAATCAAATTGAACGGGCTTGATTTATTTTATTTAATAAAATAATTTGCTTTATTAAACCCGTTTAATCCTCGGAAAAGTGTTCTCTTACTTTGGTAAGAGTTTTATTTTGGAGTCGCCACCCTTATTAGGAAAAATTCTCAAATCAGCCGATTCTTTGGAATCGACTAATCCAATTTTAAATCAAAGATAGGGTCCGAAACTTAGGTACGAAATAGGAAGGTGTTAGACACTTATTTCACCGGGCTAAACTGGCCTCCTAGTTGTCTATTAATTCACAATAATTTAACATTGCAATTAACTAAAAATTGAGATATAAAATCTTTTTATGCATTTTAAAAAACATGTCAAACATACATTCAATCTCATTCATACAATATGAAATAAACCAACCAAAAAAGGGAGGTGGGGCGAATATAATACAAACAATCCTACAATACAATCTACCCTCAAACCCTCCAAATTTTCCAAACACAGTCTATCTATTACAAGCAAGCTTTAATAGGAATCCTTATAGACTCTTGACATTTTTAAATAAAACTTAAATCAAAAAAATCCAAACCACAAATAACAAACATAAATAATAATAAATATTCATAGAGGTATATATTAATTATAATATCACAACACAATCAATCATCTAACAAGCATGAATATGATGAATGTAAATGATACAAGATTAATAAATAAAGGGTTAGCACAATAACAATGAACATTAAACTAAATAACAAGAATTTAAAGGACAGAAATAATAAAACACAAAATGATAAAGTGCTACTAAAGTAAAAGACAATATTTAAATGACAAAAATTTAAAGGTTTTAACATGATTTGAGCTCATGATCTTATTGTTCATCCTAGAAGGATGAACAAATTCACCGATCATTGCTCTCAATCATGTTTTATTTGATTATTTGATCCATATATGACCTAATATGCATCACGAACCTTTTTAGGTCGGAGCTAATGTGAATGACATTCAATTAATCACACGCATAATTAATTAAGTTTTAGAATTAAGTTGCACATACATAACATTCAACTTAAGTTCTAATTAGGTCAATTTCTAATTCAAAACCCTAATTGACTTGTAACATTTTTTTAATCACACATATATAGTCAATTAAGCTTTATAATTGAGTCATACATGCATAGCATTCAACTTAAGTTGTTTAATTACATAAATTAAAACATGCATAGGTTCTGCCAACTTAGGTACTTAGGCTAAATTGTGAACCCCTCCCCCAGATATCATAGCATAGTGAATGCATATGACTAAAGGAAGAAATGCACGTGAATGTATGAGTCGCCACCTTGTTTAATTATTTTAGGGTAAACTAGGAAAAACCCTAAGTGACTCCAATTTAATTAACCTAAGTCTAGGCTAATTATCCCAATGTTTAAGGCATGGTTTGCAAACCTGAGATGGATCCCGAGACTATGTCATGCTGATAAACTAACCAATGAATGAATGCTTTGCAAGGTAATTGGACCAATGAAAAATGTTTATGTGATTTCGACTTGCCGCCCGGGGTTAAATCCCGAACGTGCCTACGTACTTCCGTTTGAATGGAAGATCAAAGTCAACGTAGTTCGATAGGCCTTCTTTGAAGGGCTTTGAATAGATATGCTTTATGCATGAGTGTGTGTATGCTTTGTGCATTTTGTTTAGGCATTTTGCCAAAAAAATTGATTGATTTGATTTAGGCGTTTATCGCCAAAAATGTTGATTTAAGGCTTTTAGCCAAAATGATTGATTTAGGCAATTGTTGCCAAAAATTGATGTGATTTAGGCGATTGTCGCCAAAATGCTTGATTTTAAGGCTTTTAGCCAAAAAAAAGTGATTTAGGCAATTTGATTGCCAAAATGATTGATTTTAGGCGATTGTCGCCAAAATGATTGATTTTAAGGCTTTTAGCCAAAAAGATTGATTTTAAGGCTTTTAGCCAAAAAGATTGATTTAGGCAATTTATCGCCAAAAGTTGATGATTGGGCGATTGTCGCCAAAATTGATTGACTTAAGACAATTTATTTGCCAAAAGTAATAGTGTGAAGGCTTTTAGCTAAAAAATTGTAATTTAAGCGATTCGTCGCTAAAAAGTGGTTAATCTAATTTGTAGGCAATTCATTTGCCAAAAATTGATTGAACCATGGGCAATTTATTGCCAAAATGTGGTTGATTTAATTGTAGGCAATTTATTGCCAACACGTGATTGATTAAGGCTTTTTAGCCACAATTATTGATTAATTGGACTTAAGCCAGGCTGTTCGAAATAAAGGCAATTAACCGTAGTTTTTGATTAACTAGGTCCTTTTAGCCGATATTGTCGGATTTAAGCTTAATACCACGATTATTGATTAACCGGGCATTAAAGCTTAATCATATTTAACTGAGGCAGTTTATTTGCCTAATTGTGATGCGAATGCATTTATGCAGTTGTAGAGTTATAAGGAGTAGAAGAGAAGCATGTATGAAGTGCTAAAATTAAATAGGCAGAGTTTAGTTTACGTACCTGATTTAATCGATGGCCACTTCTTAACTCCAGGTTAAGCTTCTCGTTAAGGGAATTTTAATTAATTTAATTTTAGTGACCAAATAACAAAGGAAGAAAGCAATAAAACTAAATTAAAAATGCAGAAAAAGCAGTAAAAGAATCGCAAAGAGCGTGAGGGAGAAGGAGCGTCCGTCAACACAGACTGAGTGTCTCAAAACGGAGCCCCAGAGCCGTTTTTTATAGGAAAAAAACGCGACCCCGGGCGCCCCTGCCCGCCTGGGCTGGGCGGGCGTGCCCGCCTGGCTTGGGCGGGCATGTGTGCCTTTTCCCCTCTCTTTTTTTCTTTTTTCGTTCCGGAGGCTTTTCCGGGAGTTCCGGACCTCCAAAAATATTCCGAGACCAGTTTCGTGATCCTCGTAATTTTTCAGACATTTCAAGTACCATATTGGCACACTTCCGATGAACTTTTTGAATGACCTCCGTCCGACCGGACTGTTTGCAGTCCGAAAAAATGGCTCTTTGAGCCTTAAAATTTGAGTATTCACAGCTGCCCCCCACCGGCGACCATAGAAATGATTTATGGGAGTCGGTGGTTGTCTGAAACACAAATTTTGAAGGCGAAAAACAGACGCGTCCAGAAGACCCGCCTTTTGGCTCCTTTTTTCTTCTATAAATAGCTTAAACTTTCATTTTTTCATTCATTTCCATCCTCTTACTCTAAGGCTCCCTCTCAAATTCTCCCAAATCTCTCATCATGGCTTTCTCCGATTATGGCAGCGACGAGGATCTGCTGGAGTCTCTGGAGATCTCTTTTAGTGATGTCGATCTCATGGCGGATGCTGATACTCACGCTTCTATGATCGGCGTCTTTGCCCAGGTACGCTTGCTTTGTTGGCATATTGTCCATTATTTTAGGCCAAATTGTGATTTTGGGCCTTAGGCCGAAATGTAATTTTTTGGGCCTTAGGCCAAACTGTGATTTCTTTGGGCCTTAGGCCAAATTGTAATTTTTTGGGCCTTAGGCCAAATTGTGATTTCTTTGGGCCTTAGGCCAAATTGTAATTGACTTCTTTTTGTGCTTACTATTTTTATTAATATGCATACTAGGAGGGGATTAAGATATCTTTTAGTTAGGAACCAAAGGATAACCTTAAACTGTTTTACCTTTTAGGGTGCATACATTAGGCTGAACGTAGGCGAGTCCTCCATTGCTGAGATCTCGTTTGACATACTTGATCATAATAACCCGGTCGGAGCCATCATTGGCCCTTCTCACCTGGACTTCTTAAGAAACCTCGAGCTGGGTAGGCAGAATTATAAGAGCCTACTGGGTGCGTTGGCTGAGAGATGGTGGGACACCACCAACACTTTCCACTTCTCTTGGGGTGAGATGACGATGAGCCCGACCGACTTTTCATTGATTTCTGGGATTCCTTTTGGTACTCGACCGATCGAGCTATATGACGATTGGAGGACTGCGGTCACCCCCGACCGAATGACGGAGATGATAGGGATTGACCTTCCCCGGATTGTTAGACCTAGCTATTCTACTCCCGATCTGAGTGTTTCGAGGCACTGGTTATCCCTCCAGGCCCCTGACATTTATGCCAGACATAGACAGGGAGAGCTAACGGCTACTCAGGTAGCTAGATTCACTCTGTTGCTGTTGTTTGCGTCGTCTTTCTGGTCTAACAGAAAAGAGAAGTTTAATCCCTCTATTCTGAAGAGTTTGGAGGACTTGGCCCATCTTACTGAGTACGACTGGGCCGGTGCTATTCTGAGCCGCATGTATGATGATATGTGCGATCTGAGTCGAGGCCACTGTAAGCTCAGCGGGACCTACTATTTCTGGGAGGTAATGTAAAGAGCATATCCTCATTCTGTGTTGTCTTTTCCTTTTCTTTCCCCCCCTTTTTATTATTGATCCTTTCCTTCGTTTTTTGCAGACTTGGGCTTTTGAGTATTTTCCCTACATCCGCCCTGAGTTGTCTCGTACTGATCTTGGGCTAGGGTTGGTACCTTTGGCTTGGAGATGGTACCGAGCTAATCACCAGTCTATTCTACGCCAGAAGTCTTTAGGGGATTTGCGGAGCTTCTTCGATACTTGTACCATAGAGCAGGCGAGTGCCCTCTTAATTTCCCTTGGTCGTGTGAAAAATAAAGGATTTATTAACACATTTGCTTCCCTTACATAGGCTGAGGTAGGGGCGATGAATACCCGACTCCAACGTTGGATTGAGGCTGATCCCCATTTCAGGCGATCAGAGGCTCTGTCTCGGCGGCGGTTTGTCTTATCACATCCCTTTCTGAGACGTTATTACCTGGGTGAGCGAGTGCACTTCCAGGTTAGGGGCTGCCGCTCCGTTCCTCTTCCTCCTCCTGAGGACATGCGAGCGGGCAAACAAATGGTTCTTACAGATGCCCATACTGAAGGTATCCCACATATGGAATTGATCCGGGGTGGAGATTATGACGAATTCTGCCAGGTGTTTCTGATGCGGCCCATCGGCTCTAGGCTTGACAGTCTCCCGAGGTCGACCCCTTTCCAGCCGCTCGGCACCCGTTCCTCTCGGGCTTCAGGCTCCTCGGCCAGGACTCCAAAGAGGAGGCCTACGTCCCATCCTTCTTCTTCTACTCCGGTGGAGGGTCCGTCTCGAGCTGGCCCTAGCCATGCGGTTGGTGCCTTCAGGATTCCCCAAGCTATTTCAGAGGCTACCAGGCGAGTCCATCCGGGTTTGGCCAATTTGCACCTTCCATACAGCATTTCCTATTACACTCCTGAGGGTACTTCGTCTCTTCGGGAGGTGTCCCTGGAGCGTGTGAATCGCCTGGCTCTTCCTCCTGATGACATTAATGAGGTAATGACTGATAAATCTCTCATAAAAAGGATAAATCTCTCTCAATATATATATATTGACTTATATATATATTTTTTTGTATGACTTCCAGGTTCCTGACGGCTTGATCAGTCAGATGATGGAGCTAATCCTTGGAATGCAGGAGGAACTAACTTCAGCTTGGACACTGCAGGCTTTTGACGACCGGAGGAGGAGGAGGTCTCGCCGCTGATAGCTGCTAGACTTCCTTGCTTTCCTTTATTTTCTTTCCTCTTTATTTTCCTGTACCGAATCTTGGCCTGTATTTCTGTACTTAACTTATTTGTACCTGCATTTGATTAATACTGAAAGTATGCATGTTTATTAGATTTGAACAGAACAGAATCCAATTTAAAAAAAACACACCTTGCCCTCCTTTTTTTTTTTTTTTTTTTTTTGAAGAACATATCCTTTTGTAAAAAAGAACAAGAAAGATTTTTTTTTTTTTTTTGGCACACCCGCCTGGGATGGGCGGGCGTGCCCGCCCTGCCTGGGCAGGCATGCCCGCCCTCCAGGTGGGCATACCCGCCCTAGAGGGCGCGGGCAGCCGCCCTTGGGCGCGACTTTCTAAATAAAAAGGCTGTTTTCAGCCCTTTTCTTCATTCTAACTCTCGAATTCTGTGCCTAAACAGCTATTTTGGTCAGTTTTCTCCTCTCCCCTCTTTTTTTTACTTATTATTATTTATTTATTTTATTTATTATTATATTTTTTTAATTAATAAAAACAGGATAAATAAATAAATAAAAAACATGAATCCCTTTTACAACCATAGCATGCATAGCTGGACCAGGAGTCTCTCCAAAGTTGAAAAGATCAATTTGGGGAGATACGGAATTTCTCCCGTTATCACTCTTAGGGGCGTAGTAGTTGACTGGGACTTTTTGCGAGCCTGTATTAGATTTTGGGATCCTGAGGCTCACGTTTTTCGGTTTGGGGCTATGATGGAGGAAATGTGCCCTCTTTTTGAGGAATTTTGTGCGATTATAGGGTGTGATCCCAATGCTCCCTTGGTTAGGCCCTGGTTTTCTGCTTATTAGCTGGTTTCTTATTCAACCGGGACCCAGGTTTTGGAGACTTGCGGCTTTGTCCCATGGTTTGGCAAATGGAGGATATGGGTTGCATTGGCGGTGTTGTGCTGGCAGAGACCATTAGAAGCCTTGACAGAGCCGCTTTAGGGTTCGATGATTGGACTGTTTCTCCCATCATTCTCCAGGTATTTTTTCCCTATTATCCTACCTCATTCTTCTTCTTCTTTTTAATTTGTTTCTTTGTAATAGAAAAGATCCATTACTCAGGTTTGGTTGAGGGATCATCTTCAAGTGGTGGCTGCTCCTACCTCCCTTCCTTACAATCCTTCCCAGTATTGCATGCGAAAAATCTTGATCTCGCACCCTTCTACTGAAACATGGACTTCGTGGCTGGTTGAATTGGGTCCAAATGAGATACTGTGGTTCATCCCTTGGTACAATATCAACCGCTTTATTCAGGTCAGCTTCCGCCATTCTCGGGTTTACCTCCTAGGCCTTACCCACTGCACTTGGTACTGCGCTTCGCGCGTTTTGAGGCAGATGGGGATAGATCAGACTGTCCCCATTATGGATGATATTTTGGCTGATGCGGCCATTACTACTGGTGTTACCCGAGCTGTCCTTAAAGCTTGGGTTAGAGATCACCGCATGGTGAGACCTTTACCCGATCCTACCAGTGTTCAGACTTCTCCCGAGTACCGGGCCTGGTTCATTGCCGCTGTCTGGCCGATTGAAAGACCAAGGAGGACTGCACTGCTGAGTGTTCTTGAAGGTTGGGTTCAGGCTGATGTTGAAGAGGAGGTTGGGATAGGTGAGGAGATTGTGCTGGCCCCTCGGACAGGCAAGGCTGGGCAGAGTTCAGTAGAAGACTCAGAGGATGCCGCTCCGCGGAGGCGACGGGATACCTAGACTCTTATGAACTTTTGTGATCTTTTTCTTGTTTTGCCTTTCGTTTGGGACTTTGGATTTATCTTTGGATGTATGCT
Organism: Jatropha curcas; assembly: GCF_041381405.1. Lineage (NCBI taxonomy): Eukaryota > Viridiplantae > Streptophyta > Magnoliopsida > Malpighiales > Euphorbiaceae > Jatropha > Jatropha curcas. Next base: position 20,611,498 of record NC_143161.1, read on the forward strand.
TTACACTTTCTTTAGTTATTTTGGACTCTCTTGCTTGATTCTGGATTATTTGACTTTGTCATTAGGCGTTTGAACTTTCCAAGCATTTGCCAACTTTTATTTATTCAGGCTCTAATTTTTGCCTAAGCCGTCCTTTCGGGTTTTCAGCTTAGCGAGCTACCCCCTTTTGCCTAAGCCGCCCTTTCGGATTTTCAACTTAGCGGTTCTTTCTTTTCTTTTTTTTATTTGGCAAAGAAGAATGAAATATGAAATGTTTTTTTTTATTAATGCTTAGACCGCGCCCAAAGAGGGCTGCCTACATATCTCCGATACATAATTTCTTTTTTTCCAAGGAGAATCAGGTCTAATGTAGCTCTTTCTACATTATGCAAATGATTACAACTACACAAAATATCTTCTTAACTGATCTAAATTACACGGATTTGTGAATTCCAAACCATCCAAATCAGTCAAGATGACGGCTCCGCCATAATATTTTCTTCAATACGTAGGGTCCAGCCCAATGAGGACGAAACTTCCCACGTGGGTCCAGGATTGGCTGTCTAATTTCTTTCAGGACTAAACAACCTTCTTCGAGTTTCCGGTCTTTAACCTTCTTGTTAAAATGCCGCGCCATTCTTCTTTAGTAAACTTGAGCTTGGTGGATCGCTTGCAATCGCTTCTCATCCATTCCCAAGAGTTGTAAATGATAATTCTCAGCCCAATCTGCTTCGCTGATCTGGCTTTCCCGGATAATTCTTGCCGACTGAACTTTCAACTCAATAGGCAGTACTGCTTCCATATCATATACCAAAGAATACGGAGTTGCCCCAGTAGGCGTTCTGATAGAAGTCCTGTATCCCCACAAAGCATTTGGTAATTGTTCATGCCATGCCCTATGTTTCTGAACTGTCTTTTGCAAAATGACTTTTATAGCCTTGTTCGCAGCTTCGACGGCCCCATTTGTTTGTGGGCGATAGGGTGAGGACTTATGATGTTGAATCTTCTTTTGCTTTAAGAGGTCAGCGAATTCGCCTTGAAAATGAGACCCGTTATCAGTAATGATCTCGAATGGTGTTCCGTATCGACAAAGGATGTTGGCACGTACAAACTGCGCTGCCTTCTTGGCGTCAAAACTGAAAAGGAAGCTGCCTCAATCCATTTGGTGAAATAATCTATAGCGACCAGGATAAACTGATGGCCATTAGAGGCTTTCGGGTGGATTTTTCCAATTACATCTATGCCCCAAGTTGCAAAAGGCCACGGTGAAGCAATTGGATTTAAATTGACCGGAGGCCGTTTTTGCAGCTTAGCGAAAATTTGGCACTCATAGCACTTCCGCGCGTGCCTCACACAATCCGCATTCATAGTTGACCAGTAATAACCTAGGTTCATGATTTTCCGAGCCAAGGCTATCCCGTGCATGTGTGACCCAGATTCCCCATTATGCACGGAATCCATAATGGTTTGAGCCTCCTCTTCACCAACGCACCTTAGGTGCAGACCATTCCAACTCCTTTTATACAGGGCTCCCCCAGTAAGGAAATATCCAGATGCTAACTGTCTCAATGTCCGTTGATCAGTCTTGTTGGATCCCTCCGGGTAGACTTCATTCTGAAGATAATTCTGTATATCCCAAAACCACGGCTTGTCATCGACTAGGTTCATGACATGCGCTGGCTGTTTCTGCAGCCGAACCGTCAGAGGTCGAATGACTTGATCTCCCCCTACATTAACCATGGAAGCCAAGGTTGCTAAAGCATCTGCAAAATGATTTTTGGCGCGCGGCAGGTAGTGAAAAGATAGTTCCTCAAACTGCTGAGCCAATTCATCTAAGCGCTGTAGGTAAGGAACCAACCGCTCTTCCTTGATCTTCCATTTCCTTAGGGCTTGAGAGACTATTAGGTTGGAATCTCCGAAAACCCTAAGGATTTTTATTTCTTTTTCTAGGGCCGCTTCCAACCCCTTGATGCAAGCTTCATACTCGGCTTCATTGTTGGTGCAGTCGAAATCTAGTTTGACTGCGATTGGGACGTATTCTCCACAAGGAGTTTTGAATACGACTCCAACCCCGTTTCCATGGTAGTTTGAAGCTCCATCGAAGTACATCTCCCAGACCTCACTTTCCACGCTTAACAAATCCTCATCAGGAAATTCTACCTCCGGCATCTGGTCTTCGACCGGTAATTCTGCTAATTGGTCAGCCAAGGCTCCACCTTTTACTGCCTTCCGTTGTACAAACTTCAAATCATAAGCTGCGAGCACTGATACCCACTTAGCCATCTTGCAGTCAAGGACCGGCCTCTCCATAAGGAATTTCAAGGGGTTCGATTCAGAGATGACATAGGTCGGGTAAGACGAGAGGTAGTGCTGCAGCTTTGTACAGGCCCACACTAGAGCCAGACACAACTTCTCTATCTTGTTGTATTTTAGCTCGTATTCTAGCATCCTTTTGCTTAAGTAATACACTGCATTTTCTATCCTTGTATCTTCTGCTTGTTGAGCTAGCATTGCACCCATCGCTTCTTCTGTCACTGATAGGTATAATAATAAGGGCTTTCCTAGCTTTGGTGGCTGTAAAATTGGCGGGGATAGCAGATATTGCTTGACTTGGTCGAAAGCTTTCTGGCAATCCCCATTCCATTTAACCGCTACTCCTTTCCTGAGTAATTTGAAGATCGGACCACAAGTATCGGCCAATTGATTTATGAACCGGCTGATGTACTGTAGCCTTCCCAGGAAACCTCGAACTTCTTTTTCCATCCTTGGTGCTGGCATTTCTAAAATGGCCTTGGCTTTCGAAGGATCAATCTCTATGCCCTTCCGACTAACCATATGCCCCAGAAATACTCCGGATGTGGCTCCAAACAGACATTTTGCCGGGTTGAGCTTCAAATTATACTTTCGAAGTCTAAGGAAGAACTTCTTAAGTGCGGTCGTATGTTCTTCGGTTGTTTTCGACTTAACCACCATATCATCCACATACACTTCCACCTCTCCGTGAATCATGTCGTGAAAGATGGTTGTTGCCATTCTTTGATAGGTTGCCCCGGCATTTTTGAGCCCGAAGGGCATGACCCTATAGCAGTAGGTTCCCCATTCTGTGATGAATGCCGTCTTCTCTTTGTCTGGCGAATGCATCATTATTTGATTGTACCCGACAGCAAGATCGGTCAAAGAGACCATTTCGTGTCCAGCCATCCGATCCACCAGTAAGTCAATATGTGGCAGGGGAAAATCATCCTTCGGACAAGCTTTATTCAAATCCCTGTAATCCACACACATTCGCACCTTTCCATCCTTCTTAGGAACCGGCACTATGTTTGCTAACCAAGTCGGGTAGGCGATGGGTTCTATGAACTTATTCTCTAGCTGCTTGGCAACCTCCTCCTTGATTTTTAAGGACCATTCTGTCTTCAGTCTTCTGAGCTTCTGTTTCACCGGCTTGGTCTCCGGATACACTGGAATCTTGTGCACCACTATTGCTGGGTCAATTCCCGTGATGTCACTCGCTTTCCACATGAAGCAATCAGCAAATTTCTTCAAACATTCACTGATATGTTCCCTGTTCATACAATCAGATGCAATGTATGTGTATTTATTTTCCTCTTTGCCAATCATTATTTTTTCTTTTTCATCTTTTATTTCATTTATTTGATTATTACTTTTGCTTGGAAATGCTTGGAAAGATAGACACGCAGGGTAATCAAGAATTTGCAAGCCTTTATTGATTATGACAGAATCGTCTTCAAAGATTACATCAAATTTGAAATCTGGATCCTCTAGATCCGACAGGGACGACTCAGAACTAGACTCTGACTCGATTTCAGACTCGGGGTCAAACTCAGACTCAATACAGGATTTGTTTACAGAGGGAGGTACTAGGTTTGACTTGGGAGGGGGTTTGTTAGCAGTCTGCTCCTTCTCGGCGTACCAATTGTCAAGAGGTCCTTCGCTCGGCTTGATCAGGTTGCACAAGTCTTGATTCCCATCACTTCCGGTGATAACTGCAACCTCATCAAAGAGATTAGGCTGCATGAAGTCTTCTGCCTCCAGCTCGGTTACTATCTCGAGCTTGTTGCCCCAAACATCCGAGAATATTTCTATCCCAGGCAGCATCTTCTTAACGGTTGGGCAGCAAAAGGGCTCCCAGAAGCCACAGTAAGGAACTGCTTCTCCGGGTTTGCAGAAGTAACTGTTCAAAGTGAGAAGGTAAGGCCGCATCTGTATACTTTCCTTCCTTCCTCTTCGGGTTTTCTCAGCACGCTCTTCGTCAGTGGGCTCATAACCCAGTCCATAGGTCCCTTCATTCACTGGGCATTCCCAAGCTTGTAGTGCAGGATATGTTTTCCCAGACCTCGCCATAATCATTCCTGGCAAATAGGCCATTTTCTGCATCAGAGGAACTATACAGTTTATCTGTACCGTCCCGAAATCAAAGAGAATTCGAGAGTTTGCAGTTTTCCCTTCCATGAACTGTACAATATCATACTGAAATCCCGAAAGGGGTAGGTTGGCGGTCTCAGGGTTGACCTCAAAGAGAGGTTGGCCCTTTGGTTTTTTAAGCTGATTGTAGTCATCTCCTTGAATGGTGATAACTTTGTCTTCATAGGGGAATTTGACCTTTTGATGTAGGGATGAGGGCACCGCCTTAGTATGATGTATCCATGGCCGACCCAGGAGCAGGTTGAAGCTAGTTGGTACATCAATTACCTGGAATGGGACTTCCATCACTGTTGGCCCGACAGTTAACTTCAGCATGGCAACTCCCAACACTTCCCTTCGGGTACTGTCATAGGCCTTTACTATCTGATCAGAGGGGGTGAAATCTGTTTCTTCTAACCCCAGGCAACTGGCTACCCTTAGTGGGCAGACATTCAGAGCTGACCCATTGTCAATGAGAACCATGGGCACAGTTTTGTCTCTGGTCTGGACTGTGACATACAGGGCATTATTATGACTGCCCCCTTCCTTAGGCAAATCCTCGTCAGAAAACCCGATGCTTTGTACTTTGGATGATTGGGTAAGGGTGGATACTATTACTTCAGGGCTAATCTCCACTGATGTCTGTAATTGTCTCAAAGCCTTGCAGAGAGCTTGGCGATGAGGAAAGGATGATGCCAAAAGTTCCCAGATTGACACCCTAGCTTGTGTCTTTTTCAATTGTGAGAGTACTGGGTCCTCCTTCGGCTCCTTTACCTTCTGATAGGGCTTATTCTGGATTTTATCCAAGACCAACGGTTCGTACTGCCTCCCGCTCCTGGTAATGGCATCGACTTCTTCGCTCAGGTCATTCAAATCCAAGACACAGATGTTGTTCATTTCAAGGAACAGTTTGAAAGGATCGATTGGTTCCTGGTCAGTCATAATAGCATTTATCCCATGATTTGGCAAAGGATTAGTGCTAATGTTAGGCTTACTCCTCGGAATGATCGAGCCATTGTCTACTAGGTCCTGGATGCGGTTTTTGAGTGTCCAGCAGGCTTCGGTCTTGTGCCCGTATCCCTGATGATACTCGCAATATTCATCTGCCTTGTAGTTTCTTGGCAATGGATTGGGAGGTGGCCTTGCTTCTAGAGGCTTGATATAGTTGGCCTTGACAGCCTCTCTAAAAACCAAAAGGATTGGCATTCCAAGGTCAGTGTATGTTCTTCTCGACTGATTACCGTTCCTCATGTTCCCCACACGTAATGGGTTAGTGGGGGTGATGCTCGCCACTTCGTGGACTTTGCTAGCTTGGCTAGGCTTCTTGTATTTAGAGGTTCCTGAGTCATCTTTCAGTTGCCCTATTTGGATCAGATCTTCCACCTTTGTAGCAGTGGCGATGAGCGACTGGAACGTTGGTAGGTACTGGGTTTGCAACCGTTGTTGGTAAACAGGCTGTAGGTTTTTTATTATTATATCGACCTGCTCCTGCTCAGAAGGCCGATTAATCATCTGGGCAGCCTTGGCCCTCCACCTCGTAAGGAACGAGGAGAAAGGCTCATTATTCTTCTGCTTGGTGGTCTCTAACTCTCTTCGAGTAACATCCACCTCCATATTGTAGTGGTACTGTGAATTGAATGCATTACAGATATCCTCCCAGGTCTTCATCTTAGACCGATCAAGGCTAACAAACCATCTTAATGCAGCACCGGTAAGAGATTGTTGGAACAACTGAGCAAGGAGCTCACTGCTCAATCCGAATGGGTTTAGGGCACCCACATACATTTTCAAATGTGTTTTAGGACAAGTGGTTCCATCAAACTTGTCCATGTTGGGCATTTTGAATTTAGTTGGTAACCTGGCTTTTGGGAACAAAGACAAAGAGTCCATGTCCACCACTTCCTTGTGGGTCTTCAGGGCAGTGATAGACCTTTCCAGCAGTTCCAACTTTTCCCTCATCCTTTGAGCTTCTAGCTCGGAAGCAGTTTTGGAGGGCATGTCGTCTAGGTTCAGGGTAGGGTTTGTTGGCTCAGTAGCAGGACCCTGATTGGAGGCAGCAGGTCCACTTCCTCCGGCCGAAGCCCCATTTCCATTACCATTGCCCAGCTCAGCTATCAGGGCAGTCCTTTGGGCAGCCAATGCCTCATTCATTCTGGCCTCCATTCTGGCCTCTAGTTGTTCGATGAGGGTTTGGATATCAGCAAGTGATGCCATTGATGCAGGTAAAGCTGTTGAAGTTGTAGGTGAAGCTGGTGTAGCTGGTGAAGCTGGTGATAGTACTGTAGGTGTGGCTGGCACTGATGTGGGCACTTGGATCGTGGGCACCTGAAAGTACAAGGGTAGTTGGATTAGGTATAGTGTTTGGTGTATGAGGTAGGTTGACTCCTTGTCCAACTGTGCATGACTAATGGTGAAAGAGTGTTTTCCGTCCTCTTTGCGTTTACCCCATGTTTATGGTATGTCGTGAATGCACGTAACAGCACGTCATAATCTGTTTTAATGGTATGGTTCTCATCATTGGGTGCATACAGTCCTAGAGGGTAGGTTCTATAGGCTATGACACGAATAGAGAATCGGCTTATAAAGGGACCCTTGAACCTTGAGCATGGATATACCTAAACACATGTGAAACAAAGAGTTTCGCGTGGGTCCAACAGTACGCATGCCCATGGGCCATCCCCAAAAGGATTAGGGATGGTTTTCGGCAACAGGGAGGACGCTTTGGCTGTCCGTCGACATAATCAAAGAGACCTGCCGATCAGCGCTACTTGCTATCCAGACTCAGAAGTTTGAACAGAGAGAGAAGAAATTCATTTGAAATTTGTTTTTTATGCAATGGAGAAAAAGATTCTCAATTCGTGCAAATAAATCAACAAATTTAAATGATTTAAAGTAAATTTTCATTAGGTCCAAATTCTCCTTATTAAGCATTCTTAAAGAAAGAACACTTAATCTTCGCTAGGGTACCCTGCAAAACAAAGCATAGTAAAATAATACCCTGAGAAGGGCAGGTTAGTTTACACAACGGTCGTAGTCCACTTTATGCAAAATGATTACATAACATCCCCAGCGGAGTCGCCAAACTGTGAACCCCTCCCCCAGATATCATAGCATAGTGAATGCATATGACTAAAGGAAGAAATGCACGTGAATGTATGAGTCGCCACCTTGTTTAATTATTTTAGGGTAAACTAGGAAAAACCCTAAGTGACTCCAATTTTAATTAACCTAAGTCTAGGCTAATTATCCCAATGTTTAAGGCATGGTTTGCAAACCCGAGATGGATCCCGAGACTATGTCATGCTGATAAACTAACCAATGAATGAATGCTTTGCAAGGTAATTGGACCAATGAAAAATGTTTATATGATTTCGACTTGCCGCCCGGGGTTAAATCCCGAACGTGCCTACGTACTTCCGTTTGAATGGAAGATCAAAGTCAACGTAGTTCGATAGGCCTTCTTTGAAGGGCTTTGAATAGATATGCTTTATGCATGAGTGTGTGTATGCTTTGTGCATTTTGTTTAGGCATTTTGCCAAAAAAAAATTGATTGATTTGATTTAGGCGTTTATCGCCAAAAATGTTGATTTAAGGCTTTTAGCCAAAAGGATTGATTTAGGCAATTGTTGCCAAAAATTGATGTGATTTAGGCGATTGTCGCCAAAATGCTTGATTTTAAGGCTTTTAGCCAAAAAAGAGTGATTTAGGCAATTTGATTGCCAAAATGATTGATTTTAGGCGATTGTCACCAAAATGATTGATTTTAAGGCTTTTAGCCAAAAAGATTGATTTAGGCAATTTATCGCCAAAAGTTGATGATTGGGCGATTGTCGCCAAAATTGATTGACTTAAGACAATTTATTTGCCAAAAGCAATAGTGTGAAGGCTTTTAGCTAAAAAATTGTAATTTAAGCGATTTGTCGCTAAAAAGTGGTTAATCTAATTTATAGGCAATTCATTTGCCAAAAATTGATTGAACCATGGGCAATTTGTTGCCAAAATGTGGTTGATTTAATTGTAGGCAATTTATTGCCAACACGTGATTGATTAAGGCTTTTTAGCCACAATTATTGATTAATTGGACTTAAGCCAGGCTGTTCGAAATAAAGGCAATTAACCGTAGTTATTGATTAACTAGGTCCTTTTAGCCGATATTGTCGGATTTAAGCTTAATACCACGATTATTGATTAACCGGGCATTAAAGCTTAATCATATTTAACTGAGGCAGTTTATTTGCCTAATTGTGATGCGAATGCATTTATGCAGTTGTAGAGTTATAAGGAGTAGAAGAGAAGCATGCATGAAGTGCTAAAATTAAATAGGCAGAGTTTAGTTTACGTACCTGATTTAATCGATGGCCACTTCTTAACTCCAGGTTAAGCTCCTCGTTAAGGGAATTTTAATTAATTTAATTTTAGTGACCAAATAACAAAGGAAGAAAGCAATAAAACTAAATTAAAAATGCAGAAAAAGCAGTAAAAGAATCGCAAAGAGCGTGAGGGAGAAGGAGCGTCCGTCAACACAGACTGAGTGTCTCAAAATGGAGCCCCAGAGCCATTTTTTATAGGAAAAAAATGCGAGCCCGGGCGCCCCTGCCCGCCTGGCCTGGGCGAGCCTGCCTGCCTGGCCTGGGCGGGCATGCCCACCCCCGCGGGCGAGCATGTGTGCCTTTTCCCCTCTCTTTTTTTCTTTTTTCGTTCCGGAGGCTGGGCGGGCGTGCTCGCCTGGCCTGGGCGGGCATGCCCACCCCCGCGGGCGGGCATGTGTGCCTTTTCCCCTCTCTTTTTTTCTTTTTTCGTTTCGGAGGCTTTTCCGGGAGTTCCGGACCTCTAAAAAATATTCCGAGACCAGTTCCGTGATCCTCGTAATTTTTCGGACATTTCAGGTACCATATTGGCACACTTCCGGTGAACTTTTTGAATAACCTCCGGTCCGACCGGACTGTTTGCAGTCCAGAAAAAATGGCTCTTTGAGCCTCAAAATTTGAGTATTCACATAAATACAATTCAATCATGCAATTAGGCTTACTATTAATTAATTCAAACGTGAATTAGACATATTATTTATTCAATTTCTCAATTAAGAACAATTAGGTCAATCAAATTCAAGCCTCAAATGGGCCAAACAAGCTTCGACCTATCCTAGTTCTCCACCTGAGACTTTTTTTTTCTCAAATCCTTCATATTACACAATTAATAGATATCACAAAGCTCATTCATTAACTCAATTTCATCCAATTTCAATCACAACACCAAAATCCCCGATTTATCTTTTAAAACCCTAAAATTAAAAGTTGTGCAAAGTCAAAATTAACTTCATATTAAGTGCTAACTTTTAATTGCACAATCCAATGATCAATTGCATAAATTTGTGTGATTACAATTAAAAGTACACAAAATCTTATGTATTTTTAATTTTAACAATCAATTTTAACAATCCAATGATCAATTTCATGAATGTGTGATTTGCAACATCAATTGATTGTTAAAATCAAAAGTACACAAAATCTTGCGAAAATCAAAAGTTTAAAGAAATAGAAAAGTTACTTTATTAATGTAGCAAATCTTGTGTTTTCCTTCAGTTTAATGTAAAACAACCTTACTCTGATAGTCTAAACTGAAAAGTTATGGTGAATTACTTGTGTTTTGCTGAGAAATTAAAGAAAATCAATAGCCTATGGTAAATATGATTTTACAATTGAAATTTTACCTTTTGTAATTAAAATAGGTAAAAATCATTTTACAATGATCAAAATCAATTAATTTCAAACCTTGGGTCAAAATAAATCAAAATCGATTTGAATCAATCAATTTTTCCCAATTTGAAAACATCCTTCAGATTAAATTAAAATTAGTAATTGAAATCATAATTTCTCAATTCAAGTAATCAATTTATGAAAACTATGCATGCAATGCATGATTCACACATTAAAATACATAATTCAAGAAAATACTATCAAGATTGAAAATAGCACCAAAACCATCGGTACTGATTTTCAATCTATCATGCTATCACTCATGGTTCTAGAAATCAAGGTGTTACACTCTAAGTGCTTGCTTTAAGCCAAAGATCGATTTTTGTAGTTGTGGATGAAAGAAGGATTAGTACAATCAATAACAGCAGTTGAGACATATACCTCTTCTACAAGATATCCATGCAAAAATCCATTATTGACATCAAGTCACCGAAGCTGATAGCTGTTTGACATTGCCAAAGAAAGAACCATCGAAATTGTTGTAGGTTTAACAACTAGGCTAAATGTTTTAAAAGTAATGTTATCCCAGTTTATGATGAAACCCTTAGCAACAGATGCGCTTTATAGCGAGCAATTGACCTATCAGAATTTCATTTGACATAAAAAGCCCACTTACAACCAACCATATTCTTATTTTCTAGAAAAGGAACCAATTCCTAAGTACCATTTTGTAACAAGGTATTAAATTCTTTGGACATTGCTCTTCGCCAATTAGGATCAGTCATAGCTTGGCTCACACATGTTGGTTGAAGAGGGCGAGGAAGAAGGTGTTTAGAGGCTGCATAAAGTTTCTTTGGCTTGAAAATGTCATTAAGGGAATAGATAATCATGACATGACTTTGAGTGGGTTGTTGTTCTACTACTGTATCTATGGTGGTAGGATTAAGATTATCATCTGGTGAAGGCATGTGACATCCTACCGAGTCGAGTCTTAGTACTGAGTCGAGTTTTTTTTTCATAGAGTCGAGTTGAGTCGAGTTGAACCAAACCCGGTTGGGGTAGAATGGGTTATTAAGTGGAGTTACTTGATTGAGAGAAAAGATTAAAGCACATGGGTGAGGATTGATTTGCATTAAAAGATTGAGCTTGGGTATTAAGTTGTAGCCTGTTTACAATTGAGGTACCATTTAGAACTTTTACACACAAAGTCATGGATCTTTTAGAGCCTACCCGTGTATACCCATTTCACTTTCCCATTTTCATGTTTATCTTCATCTTCTTCATTTTCTTCCTTTCCTCTTCCACCTTCCTTTCAATTTTAATGGTAGTTAAGCCTTAACTTCAATTTTTCTTCTATCCAAGTAAGTAAACCTTTTTGAAGTTCATAATTGAATCATTTGGTGCTATTATTTTAGAATTCATAAGAATTCTTATTTATAGGTGAAGGGAGTTCTAAGAGTGTAGACAAAAGAAGTTAAAGAAGAGAAGCTCAAGCTTTTTGGAGTAAAGGTTTGATATCTCTTATTATTTTCCATTTCTTTGTATGAGATTTGTGTGGTGTGTTGCTATTGAGACAATATTGCTTCATGTTGAGTGGGAGGACTGGTAATGGTGAGAAACAGGGGAAAACAGGGGAGGTATTGAATAAATAAAGTAAATATTGAGTTTATGTTGCAACAGGGCTTGCTGGAAATTTTACTAGTAACTTCATCTTGATTTTGACCCCATTTAATGATGGAATTAGGAAGTGTCATAGAAGAGTTATTTGTTCCTCTATGTGTTAGCTTTACATGGGTTTTTGAATCATCCAAATCGGAGTTGTATATTGAGAGATATGACCAAAAGCGTACAGACAGTGCAGGCCGGAAGCGCGCGCGCGTATTGCATGACGAGTTCGCGTTGCCTTCTCGCGCTTGAGAATTTGAACTACGCGCTCGCGACTTTCACCTGAAACTCTCTGACTCTTATTTGGCACATCTCGCGCTCGCGACTTTCAAGTGCGTGCTCGCGACTTGTGCCCGCAAACTCTCTGACTTTCATTTGGCACATCTCGCGCTTGCGACTTTGAAGTACGCGCTCGCGTACTTGGCCCTTGGCCTGTAAGCGCTCGCGACCTTCATCGCGCGCTCACGAATTTAGCTTGGGAACTTACTGTCTCTCATTTGGCACTTCTCGCGCTCGCGACTTTCAAGTACGCGCTCGCGACTTTCAAGTACGCGCTCGCGACTTTCAAGTACGCGCTCGCGACTTGTGCCCGATAACTCACTGTCTCTCATCTGGTGCATTACGCGCTCGCGACTTTGCAAGGCGCGCTCGCGACTTGTGTTTTCATGCACTTTTGGACTTAATTTTCAATGCAATTGTATTCTTTTGCTTCACTTATATGCCTTCAATCATTTTAACATCAAAATACAACATTAGAACATGTATCAAAACAACATTCAAGCATGCAAATGATGTGAAATCAAATAAACATTATGAATTATGAAGTTATGAACTATTAATATGATGTTGTGTTACATTATTGACATACCAACATTATGCTCCATTGAGGTTAGGTAGAAACCATGTAGATAAGGCTATGTCGCGACATAGGATAGCAGATCTGCACCTCATACAGTTTGATACTCCGGCTACAGGCCGTTGAGTGGATATGATTATATATGGGCCATAGCAGCCAAGCATACAGTATTCATCCAGTTTCATACAGTTTTTCTTATCACTTCGGTTTCACTATAACCTTATGGAGCCATACAGATATCTTGACATAACATTTCATGAATTATACAGTATTATAAATAGTACAAAAGATAATCAAGGTATCATGAAAGTATCATGATGTGTGTGCTTATATGTGCCATATGTGTTTATATGGTTCTTTCTATACATGTATGTGTTTATTTGTTTCTTTATATGTTGAGATATCCACTGAGCTTTCTTTGCTCAGTGAGTTACCTGTTTAACTCGCAGGTTTTGAGATTGGACAGTAGAGAGTCAGCTTACAACTGCTGCAGTTCATCTGTAGAAGACTCAGTCTTCAGGGTAGCTACTCATACGGATGTGTATTTTTGTTTATCCTTTTCATGGCATGTACAGGGCACACAGTTGGGCCCATTTCATTTTGACACTAGTATCATGTTTTGTAAATATAAATTACATTATTTTTGTATACAACATCAGCATGATATTATATTCAATATACATTATGACTTCAGCATGTCAGACCATACAGTCAACCAGTTTGTAGCGTCTCGACTCGGTTTATTCGGGTTTACGAGTGGACCGAGAAGGGATGTTACAAGGCAAGGAAGAGGTAGCGCTAGTGTTTGAGGTTATATGTGTAGACGAAGATGTTGGAGGGGCAACACTTCTAATTATTGGTGAAGGTGAACGTTGTGGTGCTTTTATCACGGTGCATAAGTGACTGTGAGATAGACGATGAGACTGTGTTGATTGGCACATAAAAAAATGAAGGAGATACTAGGTCAAGTGGAGAAGACCAAGTGGTAACAATTTCATCACTGACTCTAGGCAGTTTTGAATTTGCAGATTGATAAGGAAAAATATATTTTTCAAATACAACATGCCTAGAGTTGTAAACATGACCCCTTGAAATATCAAAGCATAAGTATGCACTTTGGTTATTAGAATATCCCAAAATAAGACACGAATGAGATCGAGATTCAAGTTCATGAGTTGTATAGGGACGAAGCCATGTGACGTGGATCCGGGATCGGGAATCAAAGGAATGGGATATAAGTTCGCCTCTATGGCACCCCACGTTTATATTGAAACGGAAACACCAATAATCGAGATTAATCGCTCTATGGCACCCCACGTTTATAGTGAAACGGTAACACCAATAATCAAGCAAAGAACAAGATAAACGCCACAAACGAATTGATAAGTTTACCTTAATTCTTAATGCAATTAGAGGAAGCAATTTCTCACTATCACTCTAAGCAAGGAGAACAAGCAAAGCTTGAACAAATGAAGTTTATCAATATCTCAAAAGTTGTGTTTACAATGAAGATGGGAGTATTTATACTAAACCTAAACATATTAGGTTACAAGATAACAAATAAAGCATAAAACATAAAATAGGCATGAGTCGCGCTCGCGCATTGTAGGTTCGCGCTCGCGACTTATGCTAACTAGCTCTCTGCCTCGCGAGTTGCGCTTCTCGCGCTCGCGCAGTGTAGGTTCGCGCTCGCGATTGTTGGTCGCGCTCGCGCATGTGAGGCTCACGCTCGCGAGTTGCGCGGCCTAACTCTCTGCCTCTCGTTTGCGCTTCTCGCGCTCGCGCAGTGTAGATTCGCGCTCGCGAGTGTTGGTCGCGCTCGCGCATGTGAGGCTCGCGCTCGCGAGTTGCGCGGCCTAACTCTCTGCCTCTCGTTTGTCCTTATCGCGCTCGCGCAGTGTAGATTCGCGCTCGCGAGTTGCACCAGTGTGTAGCAACTGTAGCAAAGTCAAGTTCAACTGTAGCAAAGTCAAAGGTACTGTAGAAAAGACCAAGTGTACTGTAGCAAAGTCAAACTAATTGGCACGGGCACTGTAGCAACATTAGGAGCCTAGGAATGCCTTCAAGTTCCTCACAACACGTGTTAAATGCGACATCATGAAGTTCTCGTGTTATTTGGGCTTGAACAAATAATGATACGGTTGCTCCATATCGCTTGGCACGGCTCCTTGTAATCGGTCCAATAGGAAGCACCAATGGATCTCCTTCGTCGTTAACCATGCTCCCTTGAGATCCAGCGACGAGTGATGATGGATCCGTATCACCATGGATAGCATAAGCATTCGAAAAATCTTAATTTATTATAGTTGGGAGACGAAACAAATAATTTATGAAATGGAGACTAAAGATTAAGAGTCTTAGTAAGTAGTCTATTAATGAGACAAATTGTAGCTTGAAAAGCATATGTCCAAATTTGAAGTGGAAGAGATACAGGATGCATGAGAGTAAGATCAGTGTTAACACCATACCGATGCGTATGCTCTGCCAAGCCATTGTGTTGGGGAGTATGGTGTGGTGTTTGCAGATGAGGAATACCATGCTGAGAAAAAAATTCTTGAATTTGATATTCACCTCCATTTGTGTAACTCTGAAAAAATTTTTCCACTATGGCTTTAAATTTTGGAAATATAGTGCTAACATCAGATTTTTGTATTAGTGGGAAAAACCAAACATATTTAGTTAAATGGCCAACAAAAATCACATAGCATTTGAAATTATCAATAAAAAAAATAGACATTAGACCCCAAACATCACTATAAACCAAATCAAGAGGACCTTGACTAGTAAGGGTAGAAGTTCCAAAAAGAAGTCGGTGGGTGACTTTTATTACACTAGCAAGAACTATAGAAAACATGTTTCGAAGAAGAAGGGTAAATAGAAAAGGTAAGAGAATTGGATAAATAATCTAAAATGTAAATGGAGGGATAACCTAAGCGATTGTGACAAAAAACAGTACAAGGATGACTAGTGACTAAAGCAACCTTTGATTTAGACGGCCACTCGTAAACACCACCTTTATTTTGCCCGCGCAGTACTGTCACCCCTGTGTTAATATCCTTAACAGCAAAAGAAGTAGGAAAAAATTAAATAGATGCATTGTTGGACTTACAAAATTTGGAAACTGAAATTAAATTTTAATGCATTCTAGGAGCACAAAGAACATCAAACAAAGAGAAAGACAAAGATAAGTGATGTAATGATGTAGAACATGTATGTGTGATAGTCAAACCTGAACCATCGCCAATTAAAATGTCATCGAGGCCATCATATTCTGAACGGGTAGAAGGATTTCCCAAGTCAGATGTAATATGATGAGTTATGTAGAATCAACTAACCAATTTGCATTATTAACACTCGAAGTGGCAACAATTATAGTTAGGGGCTGAGAATTATTCTTAATTCAATAATAAGTTTTTACTACGTGACCTAGATCATCACAGATTGAAAAATCATAAGAGTAGATGGATTTTGTGATCAAGATGTCTGATTTGAGTTCTAGGAGTGGTTTAATGTTAAATACTTCTAGTTTGGCTTCACTTATAAAGGGGTTGTTAACATAGTAAATTTTACATTGGAATCCCTTATATCAAGTGACTTTTAGTTCAATTTAGGACGCACAGACTTTTTATAAGACAATAGTTGAATCGTCTTCCTTTCTCATTCTCTAAGTTTCTCAAAAGAAGACGTACCCTCTAGAAGTGATCATGAATGATCTCCAACAAGTTCAAAAGTGTGTTATGAGCCGTGTTTTCATCTATTTCATCTAAGCCCTTCGACTTAATGGAATAATGGAATGATCTACTTTTTTTTTTTTATAAAGATTGTCCTTTATGGTCGCTTTAATTTTAGAACCCTCCAAAGGCTTAGAGAAAGGAGAAATTGTGTTGTTGTGGAGTCTTGCTCCTCTCTATTATATAATAGTGAAGTTTTCCCTATTGTTGAGTTGTTTTTCTTCCTCATGACTCAGAAGTTATGTCCCTTTTGTGTGAGCTCTCCTGGACTCATGTTGTTCACTTTCATATGAAGAGACCAGCTGTTAAAAACTATAGAAAGAGAAGGTCCATTGATCAACTCCAATATTAGTCCACACATTAATACCATTTATTTATATATGTTATAAACTATATTGTGGTGTTTTCAAACCTAGAAGTGTGAGCCTGAGAATGAACTGGTTAAATGGAAAATAATGCCAACAACTTCAATAATTGAGGCAATGAAATGAATTTTAAGGAATAAGTTATATAGACTAGATGGGTTCAATAGAGATATAATTCTAGAAAATAATACTTTGCTTATTCTATTCAACCCTGAACTTTTACTCTCCCACCCAGAGTCGATAGAACTCAGTCTCTATACCATATATGTCGTAAGTATAAATCCCGAGGAGAAAGACATTTTCGGAATTGTTAGAACATTCGAATGGATGACCCTGCCCTAAATACAAAAGGCATATAAGATGAAAGTGAGTCAAATAATGAGGGCTAAATTTTTAATCCCTAAAAGGAACATCAGTAGCCTCAAGTCCTATAGGATATACTTAAAATGTAATAACTAAACTTATTCCTAAGCAAAGTTGAAATTTACTCATTCCTTGTCTATTTGCTAAGCTTGGCGATTCATGATATGTAAGTATTTCATGCTGTCAGGAGTGGATCTATTTTTCATATTATAAAACTAGTTTGACTTCCCCCAAAGCTTTAGATAATTCAACTGTGCAAAGTTTACGGTTTTAGTGGATAACTTCCTAGTAATTGTGTCAGTGGGCATCCAAATTTTGAGCCTGATGGTCGAAATATAATGAATATTTACTTTTTGTTACTCCTTAGCTAGCTTATTTAATTTTGGCAATTCTAAGTTAAACGTGATGCCTTTAGAACAAAATCTTTGATCTTCTTATAAACCCTGATTCCCTTTAAAACTAAATGGGAAAGACCAACTGAGGTTAAAGTAGTTAAGGAATCAGACTTTGAATTAAATGAAGTTTTTGTTGCTAATACGCCATGATCGATAACTTTATGTTGCGATACCTTTCCGATGGATATGCCATGATGAATCAGACCTTTCTTTTGAATTTTGTCTACATCTTCAGTAAATATATGTTCTATTCTCTTTCCTTCAGCAATTTTCAATTCGAGGATGAATTGTCCTAAGGAGGGGGAAATTGAAATAATTAGAAAATTAAATTTCATAGATTTTCTATTTAAAGATTTAATTTTTAATTCCAACCAATGGGATTATAAAATGAAATTTAAAGAGGAATATTTTATTATTGTTAAATCAGACCCGTAAATCAGTTGAAAATCTTCAAACCGAATGAAAAGTCTATAAATCAGATGAAAATCAAACTAAACCATTGATTTGGACCAAATTGGTTCAAATCGAACTGGAATGGTCTAGAAAACCCTAGAGTTCTTTTCTTTTCTTTTTTTCCTTCTTCTCTCTTTCTTCTCCCTCCAGCGCCGCTCAACACACACACACACACTCTCTCTCTCTCTCTCTCTCTCTCTCTCTCTCCCCTTCTCCCTTCATTTTTTTGCTCACTTGAGACAGTCCAACGAACCCCTACCCTTCGTACCACCATTGTTCCATGGCTTCTCTCTTTCCACCTAATTTCGCTTTCGGTGGATGCAGCAAATCGGCAGACTGTGATCTCTCGGTGATCGACATAGCAGCATCTCTGCTCAGGTCGCGTCTCTTCCTTACTCGTGACTCCGGAGAGTGCTGCAACACAGGTGATCTGTGGTTGCTTCCTCCTGAATCGACATCGACATTAACGCGACACTAAGCTCTTGTTGAGCCCGCTCCAACCGATTAGAGGGCCGATCTTGCGCAACCAAAGCCAAAAAACAAACTTATAAGTGAAATTTAAGCTAGACGATGTTAAGAGCACTCAATTCTAAGTAGCCGTGAATTTTAGGCCACCGTAGATGGCAGTGCCGGCGGCGGTCTGACAATCAGCCAGCAAGACCTTGGGAGGCAGAAAGTCAGGACTTGTACACTGAACCTAGATCCAAAATCTGAGTTTTAATCAGTATAATTTAAGATTCAGTTTACTAAATTTAATGTAAATTTCAAATTTAGAAATTATTGTTATTGGGTTAAATTAATTTTGATTGAAATAAGGTTTTAATAAATTACAACAAATTATTGAGAATTTGTAGATATGAAGTTATGATGTGGATTTTAAATAAATTGAGTATATCATATAAATTGAGTATTTGGTCATAAGAAATATGATTATATAAAAAGGAAAAGAGTTAGAAGTATAATTAAATTATATTGGCTCCTTAATTTAAATTGAGCTAAGGACTATTAAGGATTATAAACCAAATAAGGAAATAAATTGAATATTTAGCATGACAAAAATTGTTTGGAAGAAAGAAAGTAATTTAAATAAAAGGAAACTTATTACTGGGTTGGTATCAATTATTTTGGAATTAAGATTATGTTATGTGAATTAAAATGATGGACTACAAGAAGTATTAACTTTAGTAGCTAATCCCAGATTTCACTATTTATGTTGAAGGTTACTTAATCTATAAGCTATGAATTGATTGTAAAATTACTGTTTATGGAGGTTGGATATTGGGATTATTGATTGTCCGAAGGATGGGCTGTGTGAGCGTAATCACGTAATTCCTGTATCAATGAATGTAAAATTTGTGTTGAATCAAAATTAACTGAGATTATCACATCCTTCTATAAATAGGGAAACTGAGTTCCTTGATCTTATTCACATTGATTTAGGGGATTTAAAGCAAACTATGACTAGAAATGATAAAAAAAAAAATACTATATAACATTTATAAATGATTTTCCAGATGCACTAAAATATATTTGCTTAGACATAAAGATGAGGCTTTTAACATGTTTTTACTATATAAGGCTGAAGTAGAAACTCAGTTAAAAACTAAGGTCAGATAGGGGTGGAGAATATTTTTCTTTTATTGATTATTGTGAAAAGAAGGAATAATTCATGAAATTACTCCACCTTATTCACTTAAATCTAATGAAGTAGCAGAAAGGAAAAATAGAACTTTGAAAGAATAATCAATGCTTAGCTTGTTAGTTCCTGTGCACCTTATAATTTGAAGGGTGAAGCATTACTTTCTGTATGTCATTTGTAGGATTGTATTCCTCATAGGAAAATTGGTAAGACACCGTATGAATTGTGAAAAGGCTATAAGTCAAATCTTAGTTATTTAAAAGTGTGGGGTTGTCTTGCTAAGGTAATGCTTCCTAACCATAAGAAAAAGAAAGCTTGGCTCTAAAAAATATGACTGTTTGTTTATTGGTTATGTTGAACATAGTATTGCATATAGATTTCTTATCTTGAAGAGTGATGTACTTGATTGCAACACTATCATTGAATTAAAAATGCTAAATTTTTTGAAAATATTTTTCCATTGAAAATTGATAATATTTATCATGCACCTGAACAACCTATTTTCGAAAATTTTCATAAGGATTTGAGAAGAAGCAAAAGGCAAAGGAAAGAAACTTCATTTGGAAATGATTTTTATACTTATCTTGTTGAAAATAACCTTTTAACTTATAATAATGTTATTTCATCTTTTGATGCTTCATTTTGGAAAGAAGCCATTAAAATTGAAATTGGTTCTATTACTTAAAATAAAACTTGGGTTATAGTATATTGACCTCCAGGAGCAAAATCTATTGGCTATAAATGGTTTTTTAAAAGAAAATATAAACCTGATGGATCTATTCAAAAATACAAAGCTAGATCAGTAGCTAAAGGTTTTACTCAAAAACCAAATGTTGACTATTTCGATACTTTTACTCCTATGATTAGAACTGCTTCAATTCGAGTTTTAATTACTTTGGCTTCTATCCACAAATTGTTTATTCATCAAATGGATGTCAAAATAGCTTTTTAAATAGTGATTTGGAAGAAGAAATTTATGTTGTTCAACCCAAGGGTTTGTGTTGTTCCTGATAAAAAAATAAAAATAAAGTTTGCAAACTTCTTAAAAATCGTTGTATGGTTTAAAACAAGCACCTAACAGTGGCATGAGAAATTTGATCAAGTTTTAATTAGTAGTGATTTTACTCCAAATGAAGTTGATAAATATTTGTATACCAAACTTGTTGGGAATGAATGTGTGATTATTTGTTTATATGTGGATGACATTCTCATTTTTGGTACTAGCTATGATGTAGTATATGAAACCAAATATTTTCTTGCTTCTAAATTTGATATGAAAGAGATGGGCGAAGCAAATGTGATTTTGGGTGTTAAAATCATAAGGAAAGGGTATAGTATAACTCTATCATTAGAACACTATGTTGAGAAACTTCTTAAGAAGTTTGGACATTTTGACGTCACACCTATGAGTACTCCTTAAGATACCCAATTTAAAAAAAAAATAGAGGTGATCATATTGCTCAATCTGAATATGCACGGACTATTAGAACTCTGATGCATTCAATGAATTTTTTTAGACTAGATATTGCTTATGTTGTGTGCAGATTGAGTCGGTATACATATAATCCCAACTACGATCATTAGTCTACATGACATAGAATGATGAAATATTTGAGAGGTACCATGAACTATGGTATTATGTATAGTGGATTTCCAATGTATTAGAAGGATACAATGATGCTAATTGGATTTCAGATTCGATGAGAAAAATCCACTGGTGGTTACATATTCACCCTTATTGGTGGTGCAGTCATATAGAAGTCAGTGAGGCAAATAATTTTTGCTAAATCAATTATGGAGTCTGAGTTTATAGCTTTGGAACTACCTACAATGAGGCTAAATGGCTAAGAAATTTCTTAACCAATATTCCTATAGGAATAAAACCAACACCTTCTATGTCTATGCATTACGATTGCCAAGTGGTAATAGCCATTGCAAAGAACAAAACTTTCAATGATAAAAATAGACATATTCGGTTGAGAAATGATGTGGTTAAGCAATTGCTAAAAGGTGGAGTCATATTGATCTATTATGTTAAGTCGAAAGTAAATTTGGTTGATCCTCTAACTAAACCATTAGCGAGAAAATTAATATATGAAACATCGAGGGAAATGGGACTTAAGTCAGTTTAGAAATAATAGTGATGGTAACCTAACCTTTGTAACTAGATATCCCATGTATAAGGTTCATGAGGGTAATAATAAGTCACTATTTAATTCTGCTAGTACTATTTATTTTGTCATTTCCTATGATGTGAGTTGTGTTAAGCTCCATTAACTGTGAGGTTGAGCTAAAAACTCTTAATGTTTCACATATTCCTTATGGATGGTGTGTAAAAATTTAGTATACACTTGATGGAATCACATATGTAAGTGACGAGTGAGGCCGCTCCTATGAGATTATGGCATAATCTTTAAAGCACTTATGAATAACTAGGTGTGCGCGTAGCCTATTAGCACAAAACAACGATAATAGCAAGAATTATAAGTGTATAATCAGATTGGTAAGACATCTAATATACAATGAAGAGTTTTGGTTCATAAAGCTTGCTTCACTTACGCTCTGTAGGTTATGACATATCAGTCTAGGTCTGGTTTATAGTCTTAAAGACACTAGATTTGAAAGAACTTAGACCCATGCTTTTAACCCAGCAAAAATAATTTTCTATAAAATTTTTTGAAATATGTGGGGGAGTGTTGCAAGTGTAGTATATTTCAAAAAGATCCCATATTGCTTGTGTGAGAGCTTATAAAGTAGTTTATTTATAAGTGTTTCATATCGAGCTATTCAAAGGTGTGGTAAGGGGTTAGGCTCGTGCGCACAAGGATTGGCCCAAAAAGTCAAATCCAAATGCAAACCAGTGGATTTGCCCCCCTGCGAGTGCAATATTTGTGAGGCCTGATTCAAGCAATGTTTTATTATTTTTTATTTCAAAAATATCTATCATAATTTTAACAAATAATTTCAATTATCTTTACCTTTATCTTTTGACCAAGTATTTTTCCTAATATCACATTTACTTGATTTTGTGTAATGTTCGCTTAATATTCTGATTGGTTGTGAACATTTATCAAGTTTTTATGAAAATGCTTTTGTTGTTTCTTTTTTTACGACTATATACAAAAACATTTTGCTGGATTATGGTATCAATTAATCGCTAGTTCTTGCTTACATGAATAATAATAATTCAGAAGTTTACCATATGATAGCGAAATTAGGATAGTGTTGTTTGGCATGTCCTAGGTTTTGATTCATCTTTCTTGATCTAACAACATTTTCCATTCAAATAGCCCAAAAAGGTAAGTGATGGGTGCAAGCATAAAAAACATTAAAGAAAAAGCTCATAACAAACATTTAAGCATCAAAAGAAAGTGTATTGCCTTTAGCCCCTTATGGGGATTCTAATGCAATCACTCCTTATCAAACATGTAAAACAAGCAAATCAAACAAGCAAGGAAGAGGGAAAGAGGAAAAACAAGAGTTCTGTAGATTTTTTGTTCACAACTTGAGTTCAGTAATCAAGCCTACTTACTTATCACATCAAATAGGAATTAAAACCAAGCAGTTCTTCCTATTGTGAAATGGAGGTTGATTGATTTTAGTTGTGAAAAATGAGTTTTATTTATTTTGACTTTGGTCACCATATTGAAATAAAAATGTGATTTTGGCTCTAGTCGCTAAGTTTGATTGAGAAAGAGCCTTTCGTCGCCATGTTTTGTGAAAAAATGGCTTCAGTCGCCATCTTAAAGGAAAAGTGGCTTTACTCGCCATCATGAAGGAAATGTTGGATTTAGTCGCTAATTTAAAGGAAAAGTGTCATCTTTGTCTTTATTCGCCATGTTTTGAAAAGAGAAGTGTTTTGACTTAGTTGCTAAGTTCAAAAGAGAGAAGTGTTTTTGGCTTTAGTTGTCAAGTTTAAGTTGAAAAATCATTTGGCTTTTAGCACCAAATTTATGAGGAGAAAGAGGTAGAAGCGACATGCAAGGCAATAAGCAAAATACCAGCATGCAGATTCCAACAACATGTATTTTAATATTTTGGTGATATTCATATCATATCAAAAGTCAAGGGTCGTACTTTGAAAGCATATATATCAAAGAACTAGGATTTGCTACAACATGACATTGTAAAGCATAAAGTGTGTATTAAAGCCTAAATCATATATTTAAGTGCTATGCCTAATGCATGAGTTTAAACTTAAATCTTAAAGCATGTGTTTAAGCATGTAATTAATTATTTAAATCTAAGCATGTGATTAAATTTCTAGACCTAAGTAGGTAATTTAAGGCTAAGCATTGTTGACCATGATTTCAGCACCAAGCTCTAGGAAATTCTGCCATGGTTCCAACAGCGTGAGAATTAGCTCGATCAGACGTCGTACCCCGAATGGACCTCTGGAAGCCTGAAAACCCCTGAAATCAAAGGGCAGGGGCACTTTGGTCAAAAGCCCTAATCGGCACCGAGGACCCAAGCATAAGCGCCGATCTCCTCTTGATCAGCATCGATCCAAGGTGCACTAGGACCCTAGATCAGCACCGATTAGGGGCACATCAACGTCGATCAGGAGAACATCATCATCAATTTTTCTCTTGGATCAGCCCCTCCTTACCTATAAATATGATACTCCTCCCTCATTTTCAAACACCTCTTGTTGCTTGATCGAGCGCTTCTCAAGCATCAACGACTCTCATTCTCCCTTTTAACGATTGTTAGGCAATATAGTCCGACCTTCCTCTTTTTCCTTAGTTGAGTAAAGGCCCGACTTGGTTCTCAAAAGTCTTTCTTTTCGACTTTCACTTGCACTTTTGTCTTCCTTAGACAAGATCTATTAGTTAGTTGATTTATTATTAATTAATTAATAATCCATCAATTAACATTAGTAAATATAAGACTATAATTCGTGTCCTCGCGCCCTACCTTGGCCTATTTTTTGGAAAGAGACTCAACCATCTTCGGTCGATTACCAGTCGTGGAGCTCCGATCCAATCGTGTCACAAGCACCAAGGTATAATCACTCAAACTCAAATCTTTGTCAATTAAGCCTGGTCCATTCGACATTATGTCAACTGTCAAGCCCGGTCCGTCCAGCACTTTGCATGACTTAAGCCCAGTTCGTCCGGCACACAAAGCCTAGTCCATCCAGTAAAAACTACAAAATCAATTTTCAAGCAAGCCCAGTCTACCGGCAAACCCTTTAAGCCCACTCCCCGAGTGGCACCTACAAACCCTACCATCCTAATCGATGGTAGAACTTCATGTGCCCCGATCCTCATACAGACGAGGTACGAAGGCATACCTATGGATTTCAACCTAGGTAGTGGGAGCTCGACCAAACGAGCGATCGGGATTTAGAGGAATGTATCGCACGACCTAGAATCCTTGATAAATGAGGCTGGAGTCGGGCTTCCCTCTGAATTACACATTAATGCATTATAAGTATGCTCATGCATCGATAAATTGACATTCATGCAAAACAATGATTTTGATCTCTTAATTACGTCCGTAACTGTTGATTCATTTCAAAAGAAGATGAAAACCTAGTCTTGAAGCCCAATGCTTTATCCTAAAAGGCAAACTGAAAATGGAGTCCGACACATGGTTTTTTCCTTAATCTTTTCCCCGAAAATAAAAATAAATTAAGGTGGCGACTCTCACACCTTACACATAGTCAAAGCACTGCAAAGAGCCAACCTGACATCTTATAAGTGCTAAATTGAGCCATAATCTGACCTAATCAAACTACAAAAGGAACTGTAAGAAGTTCCTCCCAGTTTCCGTGACGAACTGACCAGTGGACCCGTCTGGATTGACTCTAATCTTTGGATCTTTCCTATGGCGCTCAGAAGGGGGCTCACAACTGGCAACTCCACTAGGGACTTAAACATTTTCTAAACTAAAAAATATAGAAAGAGGACTACCGAGTAGGTTCGAATCTCCAGTTTGGGTCTAGTTAAGAAATTACCTTTGCATACATTCAGATGCATCATTTGGGATTCTTTCCTATCATTAGAATTAAGCAAACCAAGTTGTTGTTACCACTTAGGGGCAATCTTCCTTAGAACTGCCTCGGGTTGAGAAAGCTGCTCACCCAATTCTGTGTACCTCCATTCCTTACGATAGGGGTAAAGTGTTTGGCGTACCAATCGTTCTATTTGATATGACATGGTCAAATGACGAGGTCCAACTCTAGCGGATGGGACCCTTAAACTAATCCACCAAAAGCATGTAATGACCCCTAGATCCGATCCCTAAGATTGTATGCACCCAATATCATGAAACTATTTTTGGCATAACACTCATGCACTCATGCATTACATGTTATGGACCAAGAGTAACACTGCAACCTAAACACCAACCAGTGATCAACCTAAATACTAATTAGTGGTAAACTTAAACACCAACCAGTGGTAAACTTAAACGCCAACTAGTGGTAAACTTAATGTGACATCCCAGGCTTGGGGCACTACACCTTAGGTGAATCCCACATTGGCTACGCACAAGGTGGAAGTGATGTACATAAAGGGTGGCAGCCTTGAACTAGTGTGACGCGTTTTGGGCTATCAGGCGTGGTTTCGTCGGCCCAGGAACAAAACCGTGCTGGCCGAAGGCCCAAAGCGGACAATATCACACTAAGGCTGGGCTGTTACAATTTGATATCGGAGCAACGCCTTGTCCCTCTAGCCGGTGGTAGGGCAAACCTCAGCGAGGACGCTGAGTCCCTAAGGGGGGGTGTATGTGACATCCCAGGCTTGGGGCACTACACCTTAGGCGAATCCCACATCGGCTACGCACAAGGTGGAAATGATGTACATAAAGGGTGGCAGCCTTGAACTAGTGTGACGCATTTTGGGCTATCAGACGTGGTTTCGCTGGCCCAGGAACAAAACCGTGCGGGCCGAAGGCCCAAAGCGGACAATATCACACTAAGGCTGGGCTGTTATAATTTGGTAAGGATATAACCATTAATCATCAATAGTAACCTCACTATATACTCCGCTTTCCACGACACCATTCTCCAATGGTTGGTTGTTTCCAATCAACCCAATATGGCATGTCTTTAATTTAAATTACTCCTACTCTCACTGCAAAACAGATAAATTCCTACATATATACACATATAGTCTGAGAACTGCCTAAACCTAGGCTCTGATACCAAAATTTGTAACAGCTCAGCCTTAGTGTGATATTGTCTGCTTTGGGCCTTCGGCCCGCACGGTTTTGTTCCTGGGCTAATGAAACCACGCCTGATAGCCCAAAACGCATCACACTAGTTCAAGGCTGCCACCCTTTATGTACATCACTTCCACCTTGTGCGTAGCCGATGTGGGATTTGCCTAAGGTGTAGTGCCCAAAGCCTGGGATGTCACACTTAAACACCAAGCAGTAGCAACCTAAACACCAACCAGTGGTAAACCTAAACACCAACTGGTGGTCAAACCTAAACACCAACCGGTGGTCAAACCTAAACACCAACCAGTGGTCAAACTTGAACACCACTCCTACCCAAGGAGATGTACCCGACTAAAACTATCCTAAGCCTTAAACACCGATCTGAGCACCCTAACCTTACCAAAAGCCTCAAACACTGACCTGAGCACCTGTAACATTATCCCAAGCCTCAAATACTGACCTGAGCACCCTTATTTACCAAAAAGCCTTAAATCAAACCTAAGCACTCAAAACTCCTAAACTGGGGCAATGCCCAAGTCATGCCCTCAAATCTTCGCTTGTGCATTGCTTTCCACTATCCTAAGCCTCAAACATTAATCTGAGCACTTGTATCAATCCCCAAAAGCCTCAAACACCAACCTAAATACCCTCATTTACCAAAAGCCTTAAATCAGACTTAAGCACTAACAATCCCTAAACTAGGGGTAATGCCCGAGTCATGCCCTCAAATCTTGGCTCATGTACTACTTCCTCCTACCAAAAGCCTCAAATAGAGACCTGAGCACCTTTATCAATCCCAAAGCCTCAAACACCGACCTAAGCACCCTTATTTACCAGAAAACCTTAAATCAGACCTAAGCATTCACAATGCTTAAACAGGGGGCAATGCCTGAGTCATGCCCTTAAATCTTGGCTCATGCATTGCTTTCCACTATCTTAAGCCACAAATATTGACCTGAGCACCTTTATGTACCAAAAAGCCTTAAATCAGACCTAAGTATTCACAATTCCTAAACTAGGGGCAATGCCCAATTCATGCACTCAAATCTTGGCTCGTGCATTGCTTTCCTCCTACCAAAAGCCTCAAACATTGACTTGAGCACCTTTATCTACCAAAAAGCCTTAAATTAGACCTAGGCACTCACAATTTCTAAACTGGGGGCAATGCCCGAGTCATGCCCTCAAATCTTGGCTCGTACATTGCTTTCCACTATCCCAAAGCCTCGAACACCGACCTAAGCACCCTTATTTACTAGAAAGCCTTAAATCAAACCTAAGCACTCACAACCCCTAAACTAGGGGCAATGCCCGAGTCATTCCCTCAAATCTTGGCTCGAACATTGCTTTCCTCCTAACAAAAGCCTCAAACATCGACCCAAGCACTACTCAAAGTACCAAAAGCCTTAAGCATTGATCTGAGCACCTTAAGCATTCTCAAACACTGATCTAAGTTACCAAAACCTTAAACCGTGCATGTGTTTGAAACCTAACCCACAACTGTAGACTGATACCTCCTTTGTTTGCTTCTTCTAGAGAACAACAACATCGATGACTTCACCTACTGATCTTAGGGTTATTATGGAAGAAATGCTCCAGGAATAAGAGACCCGCTTTCGGACTATGCTAGCTGAACAGAACAACTCCCTTCAGAATACTATCACCACTCAACGAGAGACTATTTTGGGGGAAGTAAGAACTCTGATAACTGCCAGCCAGAATGTTAATGCCCCTCCGAATCAGACTGGAGGATCTAATGAACAACCAACTGCTTAAACGATGACCAGACCACTAGAGGGTCGGTTCCTGATATTGGGGCCACTTCAAATGCCACTGCTACCTTGAGCCAAATAGGGGATGACTCTACCTCTCTTAACATAAAGGAGATGATGGAGAAGATGGACTCCTCTGAAAAGTTCCTCAAGAGCATTAAGAAATATGAGGATCTTATCGATGTTGATTCTCTCCAGCTCTTTCCACAGGCCAGGCTGCCCGCCAAGTTCAAGATGCCCACCATTGATAAATTTGATGGCACCAATTGCCCCAAGACTCATATGAAGATGTATATGGATGCCCTCACTCCTCTTGGTATAAACAATGAGCTCCTTGCTTAGTTGTTCCAGCAGTCTCTCACTAGAGCTTTTCTCCACTGGTTTGCTACCCTGGACAATGCCAAGAAGAGAACTTAGGATGAGATCTGTAATGCCTTCAACCAGCAGTACCACTACAACGTGGAGGTTCACATTACTACGAGGGATTTAGAGACTACCAAATAGGGAGCTAGAGGCAGCTTAGATGCTTAACCGTCCCTCCGAGTAAGAATAGATTGACATCATTGTCAAAAATCTCCTCCCCTCTTACCAGAATCACTTAAGGATGCAGTACCTCCCGGACTTCTGACCCCTCATCGCTACTACCACAAAGATTGAGGACCTAATCCAGTCAGGCTAGATTAAAGAGGATCAAGCTTCTTCCTCCAGATATAAGAAGCCCCAAGTCAACTATCATATAGTTCCTCCCGTCGCTCAGAAAGGTAATGAGGTGGCCAACCTGAACGGCCAAAGACAACTTCCTCCCCCCTCCACCTCCAAGACTTAGTTGCTCGAGTAGACAGATGCAACTTCCCATATCTAGGGGTCCCTCTTTCCTTTATCTTCCAAAAAGTTATGGATGATAAGTTGAAATAGCCTTTGGAACTGAAACCTCTGCCTAACCCCATCCCAAAGCATTTCAAATCCTTTTGCTTTTTCTCTGAAGGGCCTGGACACAAAACTGATAAGTGCAAGACCTTGAGCCACATGATTCAAGACCTAGTGGAAAGTGGCCAAATACTTCTAGTTCGACCCCGACCAAACATAAACACAAATCCTCTCCCTCATCACCAAAATAACATCCACATGATTCACTAAGAGCAAGATTCTTACTTGGTCTCTCTGATCCATCCCATCCTAGACAACTCATGCTGCATCATAGACCTGAATGACATACTTGAGGAAATCAATGCCATTACTCGGAGCAAGAGACAATACCCATCTCCTCTTCTAGAAGCTCTACCCAACCCAGCCACCCTAGCCAAGGATATGCCCAGCTCTAGCTCTGAACCCCAACCTGAAAACTTAGTCTTGGAGCAACTAAAGAAGACTAAAGCTAATATCTCTGTATGGGGGTTGATTCAGTCCTCCTATGTGCACCGCCAGCTCTGGTAAAGGCTATAAATTAGTGTCCGACTTTCGTTGATATGACCCCAGAAGCTTTGGTGGCATCCATCACAAGGAACCCCTTAGCATTGTCTCTCTATTTCTCTAACCATGAGATCCTTGCTAGAGGAGATCACAATCATGCTTTATAAATCACAGTCCAGGCCAGGGGTAAGACAGTACCTATGGTTCTGGTAGATAACGGGTAGGCTTTGAATGTCTTCCCTCTGAAAGTGGCCAGCTGTCTAGGCCTAACTGCTAAAGATTTTATATCATCCGATCAGATAGTGAGGGCATATGACAACACCAAGCGTGAAGTATTAGGCGTGGTTGATCTAGAGGTGACAATCGGGCCCATGGTCATGACTATCCCTTTCAGGTGGTGGATGTCTCGACTTATTTTAATCTCCTTCTGGGAAGGCCGTGTATCCACAAGGCTAAAGCAGTAGCCTACTCTGTGACATCCTACTGAATCGAGTCATTGCATTTAGCGAGTCGAGTAAAGTCGGAACGAACTAAAACCCGGTTTGAGCCATAAAAATTAAATAAATCAAAGACTTGGCATTTACAGGGCACATAGTTGGGCCCATTTCATTTTGGAAAATAGTGTAATGTCTGGTATATATTAAATAAATGTCTGTAGATAAATGATGTATAAAGCAACAGCATGACATAATATTTAGCATACAGGATGATATCAGCATGACAGGACATAGGTTCAACCAGATTGTAGCGTCTCGGCTCGGTTCATTCGGGTTCACGGGTGGACTGGGAAGGGATGTTACATCCTCTCTACACCAAAATTTGAAATTCCCTATGAGAATGTAGTGGTAACAATTAAAGGGGACCTGGTGAGAAAATTTGAAATTTCTTCCTTGGCCTCACTCTCAGAAATTTAGCCAGAACTAGCAGTTTACCCTCTATCCTGCTTCTCCTTTAATTCAGTTCAGTTTATTGAAGCAGAACCAGGTAAAGAAATCTTTTCAATAGATTTTGATCCATACAGTAACCCACTGGTGCCTAACATACTGAGAGCCATGTGTTATTTTCTAGGAATGGGACTCGGCCACAACCAGCAAGGTATGGCCTCCTTTACCGAGTATCCAATTACTGAACCTCCCTTTGCTCTTGGATTCAAACCGATAGATGAAGAGCGAGAGGAGTTGGAGGATGCCAAATGTTTGGCGAGAATAAGAGGTAAAAGAAGGGACCCTCTGATGCACCCATATTTTAAAACCCTGAATGGCTACTTTATCAAAGAGGGGGAATTTGAGCCCTACTATTTCTTTCCAGAACCTTGGTATTGTCCTTTGACCAAAAGACTAATCCCTAGTTTTGAACTTTTCTTTGATGTCAAGCCCTCAGTAGAAGACTGTGAGCCTCTTTTCAACTCCAAACAGACTAGGAGGACAATATGAAGACATCCCTCTTTCTCCTATGCATGATCACCAATCAAGTGGAAGCAGACTCTACAAACCTCATCCAGCCTATCCAAGCACCCCTTCAGAACTGGTACTTGGAGGAGCGCGTAGAGCAGTTTACCCTTCTTCTACCTGAACTGAGTCTGGGTTACAAGCAAAACCTGAGTCTAAGTCTTGTTCAGAGTCCAATTTAGAGTCTTTTGAGTCTTCCTTGTCTTCCCTTTCTGAATTAGGGGATCTTTTTATTGAACTCAATGTAGATGCCGACCATAACACTTTTGTCACTAATGAAAAGTTTCAGTTTTCTTGTTACCCTCTCTCTGCCCCTGAATGAGATTGTTGGCAAAATGGAAAATGAAAAAGAAAAGGAAATAAAAATAACAAAAGAAAGAATAAACATTTGCACAGAAAATGAACCAAAACATACATTTGTTATGCATGAATGTGATTGTTAACAGGAGTTGACAGAGCTCAGCAGGCAGTATTCAAATTGCTTTGCATGGACAACTAGTGACATGACCAGTATAGAGCCTGGCATTGTCGTTCATAAGATCCCTACATATGATCACATCAAGCGACTAAAGCAAAAGCGCCAAAGGCAGAAATCGAAGATTTCCCTTAGAATTAAAGAAGAAATAGCCAAGCTATTGGAAAATAACTTTACTGAAGCCATTGATTACCCCACGTGGCTAGCCAACATAGTGCCGGTCCCCAAGAAAGGTAGCAAGATCAGAATTTGCGTCGACTATCGGGATTTGAACAAGGCATGCCCCAAGGATGATTTCCCCTTACCTCATATTGACCTGCTTGTTGACCGAATGGCAGAATCTAATATGATTTCAGTCATGAATTTATATGCAGGGTATAATCAGATCCTAGTCAATCCATTGGATAAGCCGAAGACTTCATTCATCACCAAATGGGGTACCTTTCATTATAGAATGATACCATTTGGGCTGAAAAATGCCGATGCCACTTATCAGAGGATGGCCACCACAATCTTTCATGACCTTATGCATAAGAACATAGAAGTGTATGTTGATGACATGGTTGTCCACACCAGGGACGGATCAAGCTAGTTAATTGCCCTTGAACAATTCTTCTCCAGGCTCCGCCAGTATAATCTGAAACTTAATCGCATTAAGTGTCTCTTCGAAGCTTCATCTAGTATCTTCTTGGGCTACATGGTCTCCAAAAGAGGGATTGAGATCTATCCATCAAAATCCAAAACCATCTTAGAGATGTAACCTCCTAAGACAGACAAGGAGATTCGGGGGTTCTTAGGCCACCTTCAATACATCAGCCGATTCGTTTCATAGTTAGCAGACACCTATGGATCGATCTTCAAGAAATTGAGAAAGGATGCCCCAAAGACTTGGGATGAACAGTTTCAGAAAGCCTTTGAACAGATCAAAGCATATCTATTTAATCCTCTGGTTTTTCATCCTACAAGGCCTGGAAAGCCACTCCTCCTCTATCTATCAGTAAGAGATGAAGCCATAAGGGCTATGTTAGCACAAGAAACACCTGATTCTCATAAAGAAAATGCCATTTACTATCTAAGTAAGTGCATACTAGAAACAAGATTGAAGTACAGTAAGATTGAACAGATCTGCCTACCTTGCATGGGTTTGCACTAAACTCTAACATTACCTCTACTCTTACACCACTCATGTCATCGCTGATCAGAGCCCCTTGAAATTCCTTATGGAGAGGCCAATTTTGGACAATAAGATGGCTAAGTGGGCCACCATCTTTGCAGCTTTCGACCTGAGGTATATTGCAAAGAAGGCGGTCAAAGGTAGTGTGATAGCAAATCACCTAGCTACATCTCCTAATGACGCCAAGATAGAGGACATCAAGTTTCCAAATGAAGACATCCTCCCAATTCAAATAGACCAGTGGAAGATGTACTTTGATGGGGCTGCCAACTATAAGTGTTGCAGCTCTGGTATGATTTTAGTAACTCCAAATGGGGAGCAACTACCTTTCAGTTCAAGTTGGCATTTCAGGTCAATAATAATGAGGCAAAATATGAAGCATGTATCACATGGTTAGAAGCAATTTTGAGTATTTAGATTAGACGCTTAATAATTTACGGGGACTCTACCCTGATAGTCTCCCAAGCACTAAAGAAATGGAAGATCAAGGAGTAGTGCTTGGTCCCATACCTTCGACGTTAAAATCAGCTGGCTCAACTGTTCGAAGAACTATCATTCCACTACCTATCCCGGGCTAAGAATTAGTTTGCCGACGCACTAGCTACTCTTGCTTCCATGGTTGATGCCAGTACTGATATGGTCATCAAGCCTCTGAATATTCAAGTTCATCAACAGCCAGCCTATTGCTACAGTCTCCAGCTCACTGACGGCAAGCCTTGGTTCTGGGATATTCAGACTGGTTAGAAAAGGAAGAGTACCCTGAGGGTGCCTCTAAGTCTGATAAAAGGACTCTCCGGGAGCTATCCAAAGGTTATCTCTGCAAAGATGGCATCTTGTACAAACGAACATGAAATTAGGCACATCTCAGATGCATAACTGAAGAAGAAACTCAACAGATAATGGAGTGGGTGCATGGCGGAGAAGAAGGCCCTCACATGAATGGAATGGCTCTAGCCTATAAAATCACCAATTAGGGTTAGTACTGGCTCACCATGCGATCAGACTATGCCAAGTTCATTTAGAAATGTCAGAAGTGTCAGATTTATGCCAAGCTCTAAAAATTGCCCCCAATAGCACTTCACTCGGTTGCTACGCTTTGGCCCTTCGCAACTTGGGGAATTGATGTGATTGGCAGAATCACCCCCAAATCTTCCAATCAGCATGAGTATATTTTGGTAGCCACTGACTATTTCACCAAATGGTTAGAAGCTACCTCATACCATGTCCTGAATTCTAAGAAAGTAGCTCAATTCATCCAGACAAACATTATCTGCAGAAATAGAGTTCCTTTTAAGATCATATTAGACAATGGTTCTCACTTCCAGAAAGACGTCTCCACCCTAATGACAAAGCACAAGATTCAGCACTATCGATCTTCACCATAAAGGCCCCAGATTAATGGAGCGATGGAAGCAGCCAACAAGTCCATTGAGAATATCCTCCAAAAGATGATTCACAATCATAAAAATTGGCATGAACATATGCCTTTTTCTTTATGTTGATATAGAACCTCCATTAGAACGCCAACCGGGGCGACACCTTACTCACTCGTATATGGGATGGAAGCAGTCCTCCCTATTGAAGTTCAAATCAGATCAACCAGGATCATGAGAGAAAGCTAGCTGCTCGAAGCAGAGTGGGCTTAGAATTACCACAACGACTTGAATGCTATTGATGAGAAAAGACTAAAGCCTCTTAATTGGATTCAGAGCTACCAGTAGAGAATAGCTAAACACTTCAACAGAAGAATTCAAGATTGAAAAATAGAAGAAGGTTGTCTAGTACTCAAGGAAATTAGAGCTCCTGTATAGGATCCTTGGGGTAAATTCAGGCCAAACTGGGCAGGCCCCTACTTATTGAAGAAGATTCTCTCCGGAGGTGGTGTCATCTTGTCTAATATAGATGGCAACGAATTCACCAATCCATGCAACTTTGATCAACTCAAAAGATACTTTGTGTGCACGCATTCAAGCATTGGCACTAGAAATATTGCCCATTATGTCATTGTAAAACCAAACTACGGTGACCTGACTCTCAGAAATATGTTCAATAAAGTACGAGATATGTAGTTAGCCCAACCTGTGGGTGCGGTCACAATAACAAAAAAAAAAAATTTGCCCCTGTTTCTATGAAAATTTAGATTTTCTGTGCCAACTAAAAAAATAAGAAGAAAAAAAAATCAATCAAAAGCTGAATTGAAAACCTGCAAAGAGCGGTTTAGGCAAAAATAAGATAAAAAGGGGCTAAGTTGAAAACCTGTAAGGGTAAGTGGCTTAGGAAAAATCGGTGTTAGCCTACTAAGTCGAAAACCCAAAAAAGCAGCTTAGGCAAAAGTTAGGGCAGCCTGCTAAATCGAAAACCCACTAAGATCAGAAAGACTCAATTGTACCTACCTTCAACACCTAGCCTTTCCAAAAGGCATGTCAGCCAGATCAAAAACCTAAACCATTTCAAAATCGATTACCTGAAGCAAAACCAGACCTTGCACAGAACATAAAAGACAAGCACCCACATGCAAACCATCTTAACCACTAGATAGAACTAGCTGAACCCATTCCAAAAAATTTAACAGACTCAGCTATACCGATCTTCGATACACGGCCTTTCCTGAAAGCACCTCAATCCACTCGGAAACACAAACCATTTCATAATTGGTTAAGTCAGAGCAAAGCCAGATATTGCACCATAATCTAGAAAATAGGCACCCACGTGCAAACCTTCTCACCCGCTAGACAGATCTAGCTATACCCATTAGACAAACCAGTTGTATTCATTAGATAGACCCAGTTTACCCATCCTAAAACCTCACAGGCCCAGTTGTACCCATCTGACAAACTCAAGTGTACCTATCATCCCTGAGCACTACCCTAAGCCTCATCCTTGGACTCCCTTTTCCAAATTACCAAATGTCTCAACTATCAACCTGAGTGTTCATCTAATCTAACCCAAAAGCAAAAATAGACCTTGCACCCAAGAAGCAAAAAATAAGTGTTCCCCTTACAACCTATTCACAGATCAACCAGTCTCTATTTCCCCACTGTTAACACTCAGCCCTTTCCCAAAAAACCTGTAACTTGAGTCGAAAACCTGAACCAGTTCAGAAATGGTCACCGCATTCACTATTGCAGGACATGCATACTATTTTATCTATTAACCATGCTTTCAGGTCAATAATCAAAGCAAAGGAGGATAATCGGTGCCAAAGCCAAAATGAACAAGGCAGTCGGTGCAAAAATCAGAAGATTAGAGTAACTTCATGCAAGTTCAAAACAGGCGATCAATGCAAATTTCCATCAGTACAACGCAGTGCAATAATCCGAAATAGGCAATCAATGCAACATTCAAGAATAGGCAGCCAGTGCAATACTCCAAAACAGGCATTCAATACAACCACTCCGAAAAAGGCAACTAGTGCAATGTTCATGAAGAGGCAATCAGTGCAACCAATCACAAATAGGAAATCAATGCAATCACTTAGAACAGGCGACCGATGCAGACCAGTCATAACAGGCAGCCAGTGCAATATCCAAAAACAGGCAATCAATGCAACCAGTCAAAAACAAGCAATCAGTGCAGACCATCCATAACATGGCAATCAGTACCAAGATCAGAAAAATAGTGTAATTTAGTGCAAATAGTTAAGCCATTGCAGTTCAATGCAGTCACAAAATAAGGCAGAGTGTCATGGCTAGAAGGGGGTCAGATTAATAGAGTTTAAAAAGAAGATGGTTCATCTGAGGCAACCAGTGCCGAAGGTAGTTTCAAACATGGCACTCAGTGCCAAAACCAGAAAATCAGGCAGCCAGTGCCAAAATCAGAAAATCAATACAATTTAGTGCAATTCAGTATAGTGCCGATACAAAACAGGATAACCAATTCCAAAATCCAAAAAATAGGGTAGATAGTGCCAAAGTCAGAAAAACAATGCAAACATAGCCCAATGAAGGCAGCCAGTGCCAAGAAGAAACTAGTGCCATCTAGTGCAATCGCAACTCAAGACAAGTAAATTAGTGCATAAGTTAGACAAGTCAAGCATTCAATGTAGAGTAATGAATGATAAGCAGAACAGACACGCAGGGATAAACAGAAAGTCCGATAAACATAAAAAGGGAAGAATAGCAAATCCTACGACAAATACGCTTGGTGCCTAAACTGGGACAACACGCAACATATACATATCAAAAATGGCTACAAGAGCCTACAACCG
This sequence comes from Jatropha curcas, assembly GCF_041381405.1. Taxonomy (NCBI): domain Eukaryota; kingdom Viridiplantae; phylum Streptophyta; class Magnoliopsida; order Malpighiales; family Euphorbiaceae; genus Jatropha; species Jatropha curcas. The sequence continues at coordinate 20,648,718 of NC_143161.1, forward strand.
TCCTGAGTCCTAAAATAGAGAAAGGAAGAAGGAAAAGAGTCAACAACGTTTCCTCCCTCTCTCTGCCTTCGCGCCATCCAATTGCTGACTGGCGAAGCTCTCCCGAGTAAGAGACTCTAACTGTGCAACCTGGAAGCAGCCAAAGGCAATAGATATCTCATCATTCCAATGAGGGAGAGCCTACAAGATAGATAAGACTAACCAAGAAGGAAATCCTTTTGAAACTGACTAAAGGAAAACAGTAATCTAGAAGCAAACTTACCAGCTGACCTGTAGGAAAGTCAGGCCATGCCTCAAGAACAGTCATCGGAACTTGGAAGATCTGGCATGAAACCCAAAAGATCAGCCAAGCGGTCAAGCCCAAGGAATGAAGGGTCCACATCTATCTAACGAGCACCAAAATGAATACCCGTCAGCAATGCAACCCAATAGCTATATGGAAAGTGTCAGCTGTCTCTCACCATCTCTCTGCCAGTGCCCTCCACAAGGGGAAACAGGCATTAGCACTCTCCACCGCGGCAAAGAGGTACAAGTCAGTAGGAGCTATCATCTCTGCAACAACGGGATATCTCAACATAACTCTCACTACTGCACTAAGATCCTTTCACCCTCCTTTGGAATGAGCACTCGCCTGACAGGTACACACACAATCACATAAGAATACAAATGTCAATCTTTATAATTTTGAATTTATTTATTATAAACATGTTAAACTAACGGACTAACAGGCACCACAGTGCAAAAGTGTTATATACAACAGAACTAACAAACCATGCAGGACAACAACAAGCAAGCGGGCTAATCACAAAGTTATCAGACTAAAATTAGGATTTTTAGACCAACTACAGAAATTATCAGACTTAAACGAGGGTTTTTCAGACCAACTACAGAAGTTTTCAAAATTAAATCAGGATTTTTAAACCAACTACAGAAGTTATCAGACTTAAATCAGGGTTTTTAGACCAACTACAGAAGTTTTTAGACTTAAATCAAGGTTTTCAGACCAACTACAAAGTTTAAACTTAAATCAGGGTTTTCAACCAACTATAGAGTTTTTAGACTTAAATCAGGATTTTCATACCAACTACAGAAGTTATCAAACTTAAACCAAGGTTTTCAAGCCAACTATAGAAGTTTTCAAACTTAAATAAGGGTTTTCAGACCTATTAGACTCCTTTCGAGACCATCTACAGGTTCGCAAGAGGTTGGAGCTTCAAACTGGAGCTAAAAATAAGCCACGAGGATAAGATAGTAATTTTCCCAAAAACCAGGGACCAAACGGTGAAATACAATCAGACTCCTACTGGGACTACCTATAGGGTCTAAGGAGGTTAGGTCTTCAATCAGAGACAAAATTGTACCTAAAATCTAGGCAGAGTAGGCTTTGGGATAAAAGCGCAATTCTCTGAAAATCCAGGACCTAATTGCAGTTTTTAATAAAGGTGATCCACAGCACCATCCTGACCTAGAACCAATTAGGCATGCAATTAGGAACTAAACTGCAAAAAACTGTGAAAAGGTAAAGTCTGAGGAGTTAATCGGATAAATACCGAACCCTGGCCAAGGACTGAGAGGTGGGTCCCCCGATCCTTCTAGATGAAGTCTGCGTTACCCGAAGTCGTAGAGGTGCACACCTCGGTTGTTGAGCCATCTCTGTAAAAGGAAAAGTTTTCAAAAATCTGAGAGTAAAGACAAGAAGGAGGAACGAGCAAACGAGCTTTTGAAGCTTGCCCCCTCCCCCTATTTATAGGAAAAGGGGAGGATGAACCTCACCCTCACTCAAAAGATCAGGTCTTTTAAGACTCATCTGGATTTGGATCAATACATGGTCACAGTCAAAATGTTCATGATAGAATTCCAAATGCATCCATACCGAGGACCCAAGCGTCAGTGCTGGTCTCCTCTTGATCAGCACTGATCCAAGGTGTGCCGGGACCCCAAATCGGCACTGATTAAGGGCACATCGGCGCCGATCATGAGGACATCGGTATCGATTTTTCTCTTGCATCAGCCCCTCCTTGCTTGATTAAGCGCTTCTCGAGCATCAACGACTCTCATTCTCCCTTTTAACAATTCTAAGGCAATATAATCTGACCTTGCTCTTCTTCCTTAGTTGAGTAAAGGCCCGACTTGCGTCTCAAAAGTCGATCTTTTCGACTTTCACTTGCACTTTTGTCTTCCTTAGACAAGAGCTATTAGTTAGTTGATTTATTATTAATTAATTTAAGAACTAATTAATAATTCGTCAATTAACACTAGTAAATATAAGACTATAATTCGGGTCCTCGCGCCCTACCTTAGCTTATTTTTTAGAGAGAGACTCAACCTCTTCGATCGATTACCAACCATGGACCTTCGATCCAGCCGTGTCAGAAGCACGAGGGTATAATCACTCAAACTCAAATCTTTGTCAATTGAGTCCAGTCCATTCGACATTATATCAACTGTCAAGCTCGGTCTGTCCGGCACTTTGCATGCTTTAAGCCAGTTCGTCTGGCAAAAACTACAAAACCAATTTTCAAACAAGCCCAGTTCGCCAGCAAACCCTTTAAGCCTACTTCCTGAGTGGCACTTCCAAACCCTACCATCCTAATCGATGGTCGAACTTCGTGCACTCTGATCCTCATACAAACGAGGTACGAAGGCATACCTACGGATTTCAGCTAGGTAGCGGGCCCCGACCAAATTGATCGGCCGGGATTTAGAGAAATGTGTCGTACGACCTAGAATCCTCGTTAAACGAGGCTAGAGTCGGGCTTCCCTCCAAATTACACACTTTTCAATAATTTATGCTTTTAATGCTTTGTCTATAATTGTCTTGCATTATAAGTATGCTTATTGATCGATAAACTGACATTCATACAAAACAATGATTTTAATCTCTTAATTATGTACCAAACTGTTGATTCATTTCGAAAGAAGCTGAAAACCTAGTCCCTGAACCCAATGATTCGAGGCTAGTGCATTTTATCCTAAAAGGCAAACTAAAAATGGAGTCCAATACGGGGGTTTTTCCTTAATCATTTTCCTAAAAATAAAAACAAATTAAGGTGGTGACTCTCACACCTCACACACAGTCAAAGAGCTCCAAAGAGCCAACCCGACATCACATAAGAGCTATACCGAGCCATAATCTGAAGTAATCAAACAACAAAAGGAACCGTAAGGAGTTCCTCCCAGTTTCCATGATGAACCGACCAATGGGCCCGTCTAGATTGACTCCGTCCTTCGAATCTTTCCCATGGCACTCGAAAGGGGGCTCACAAGCCTGTAATTAAGTACTAACCTAAACATGTATGTATTTGAATTAAGCATGTACTTAAGGTACTAATTTAAGCATTAATTCTAACATTAACAAAAACATGCATTTTAAATCTTAAACATGTAATTAAGAATTAAGCTAAGAAGTAATAGTAATTAAATTCCTAAACATAAGCATGGATCAAATCTAAACTAAAGCTTAATTAAAAGGAAGGGAAAAGGAGGCCTAGCTTTGTGGCGCATGCCTTGTCGTTATCGATGTGACCCTCTTTCTTAAGTTGATTAGCTAGACTTCTCGAAACCAAAGCGGAGAAAAAATATTTAAACGAGGGACGAAATTTCTTACAAAAGGAACCTTCAAGGGAAGGGAACAAAATCTTAAATTATAGAGTTTTTCCCAAAGGAAAATCTCCAAAATGACCACTAGATAGAGTTAAGAGCTATTTTATTTTAACTTTAGGCTTTTTATACTCAACTAGTTTTCTTGAACGTGCGCTACACATTATTTATATTTATTGGTTTTTACTCATCGCAAGTAAATATGATTTAATTCATAGATATAATTTTCTATTAATTTTTTAATAAATTATAATATTATGAATAGTTTAAAATTACTAAAACTCTAAGAGCATTCACAAAATAAAAATAAAAAAGTGTATTATATGAAATAATAAAAATAAAAATTCAATAATTAAATAACTTATTAACAAAAGAACATATTTATATTAATAAAACATTATTATATTTTGACAACAAAATTTTCATGAAAATAAAATTACGTATCAACCAATTTTAATTTTTATAACAATTTAAATTTAACAAACTTTAAAATTTTTATATAATTCTATATCACAAACTGCAATATTACTAAAATGCGAGAAACCAGCATTAGCTATTATAATAATTAATATATTAATGATTGTTTTAGAGCATCATAGTATAATTTTTGTATTTTTCTTTTTCTTTTTCTTTTTCTTTTTTTAATTTTTTGCTAGAGTCTATGAGTATGTAATTAATTCTATGGTTATATTTTTTGAAATAAATTTCTTTCAACGTGTTATATGGTTTGCTAATGCAAAGTGTTATATCATAATTTTATATTTTATGTATATTTTGATTAAGTTTTTTTATTTTAAACCAAACAATAAATTTTATAATATATTTTTAAATTAAATAATAATAAATTATATTTATTCTTTGTAGAATAGTTACTCGTAGGAAATAATTATAACCAATCAAATTAAGGATTTATTAAAAATAATAGTACAACATATTATATTCTTACCATATTGAATACGCACCTTATATAATATAATTTGTAGAAAAAGTCACTTGTAGAAAATAATTATAACCAATAAAATTAAAAATAATAATTAAATATATTATATTCTTACCATATTTAATATGTACCTGATATAATATAATATAATCAATCAAAATTAAATTACTTTTATCTTTTTAACCAATAAAACTAAAATTCTAAAAATATTATATTCTTCTTTCCAATCTCTTTATTTTATAATATCACAAACTGCAATATTACTAAAATGCGAGAAACCAGCATTAGCTATTATAATAATTAATATATTAATGATTGTTTTAGAGCATCATAGTATAATTTTTGTATTTTTCTTTTTCTTTTTCTTTTTCTTTTTTTAATTTTTTGCTAGAGTCTATGAGTATGTAATTAATTCTATGGTTATATTTTTTGAAATAAATTTCTTTCAACGTGTTATATGGTTTGCTAATGCAAAGTGTTATATCATAATTTTATATTTTATGTATATTTTGATTAAGTTTTTTTATTTTATACCAAACAATAAATTTTATAATATATTTTTAAATTAAATAATAATAAATTATATTTATTCTTTGTAGAATAGTTACTCGTAGGAAATAATTATAACCAATCAAATTAAGGATTTATTAAAAATAATAGTACAACATATTATATTCTTACCATATTGAATACGCACCTTATATAATATAATTTGTAGAAAAAGTCACTTGTAGAAAATAATTATAACCAATAAAATTAAAAATAATAATTAAATATATTATATTCTTACCATATTTAATATGTACCTGATATAATATAATATAATCAATCAAAATTAAATTACTTTTATCTTTTTAACCAATAAAACTAAAATTCTAAAAATATTATATTCTTACTATATTGATAGATTTCTTACCTAAGCGATAGAAAGTGATTTTTCATTTTTCTTGAACTAATGATGAATGATTTCTTTTTGCCGGTGAATTTTTTATTAAAGAAATCAAATTTATATAGCGAGTGAATAAGTCATAATTAAATGTAAATTGTATAATATAGTATAATATATATTTGAAAAGTGCAATAATTCTATTTATAATATATATTTGAAAAGTGCAATAATTCTATTTATCTACATGATAACTTAGTATGATAAACAAATAAAAGATTTAAGTAGATACATTTTTTTTTTCATGATTATATGAATATTATAAATTTCTTTTGGCATAATATTTTTTCAACTGGTTAGTATTTTTGTGTATCACTAAATTTATATAAATATAAAAGTTGACTTATTATGATTATAAAAATATTAAAAATAAAAATAAATAATAATTCAATTAGAAATATTAACTCATTAGAATATTAACCTAATTAGAAATAGTAACATTAAAAAAAATATACCATCCGTTTAACATTATAATTTTTTCATTAGAATATTACTGTTTTGTTTCCAATGGTATAACTCAAATAGAATTAGGAATTTTTTTTTTTTTTTTGAGATTTTTTCGATGTTTAACTCAATTAGGAAGTTTAACATAAGTAGGAATTTTATTAAATTTATTTCTTTGTTATAGTTATATATAAAATTTTTATATATACACTTAAAAAATATTATATTATAAAATTTTGATTAAACTTCCTACTAGAATTTAGATTCAAATAGAAAATGAACATAAACAATCAAAATTAAACTACTTTTATTTCCCAACCAATAAAATTAAAGTCCTTAATAATATTTTTATCAATCCATAAACTTAACAGAGACGTTCTAGGAACTCAATATCCCTTTCCATGCGCACTTTTATATATATAGTTGTCACAATCCGAAATCATGGGTCGGACTGGCACTAGGGCCAGATAAGCTTAAGGCCTTCAAGGCCCATAGTAAGCCTAAACCACCACAAAGTTTATACACGCAAAACAAAATCCTAAGAACAGTAAGCCTATATTATCTTTTACATATATATATATATATATATATATATATATATATATATATATAGTAACCACATAATCTTGACCCAATATCAAACATCTCAAGTAATATATAGTTCGGGCCAATTCATGATACACCTCATTCATAATGCGGGCTACTAGTCATACATGCACTTAGGTAAATACTTAAGACATTCATGAGATCATAGATTAGCATAACCATTTTAATACATGAGTAGAAGTATATAAATCCTACAAGTGCGGAGTTCAATAATAGCTAGAAGTAGTAAAGTTCTTATACATATCAATACACAAATTATTTAACTGCAGAATTTCAAAATTACTTTTATAGCCCTGCGGAAAAGGTTACAAAGCTTTAGCCGACTCAACGGGAGTCCTACTTCCTGAAAAGTTAAATAAGGGAGGAGTGAGTTTTGCAACTCGGTGAGTAATAATAAAAAATGCATAACACAGACATTCACGCGAAATGGATCCTAAAACACTAAAATGAACACACAACTAGTCAAGCATATGGCACAACCTCAGCACCCACAAGTAATTTCACCTTCAAATAATCAAACAAGTGGAAATTGGTCAGTGGCGTGACCGAAATCCCAGATGAGCCATCCTCAGACATAGCCCGCTCTCTCAAATGTACGCACTAGGGAGCTGATCCCCATACATGGCTGACCAGTCTAATCCTCATTTGACCAGCCTTCTCATTTTTCTATACTCTCTTTTCTTTTCCATACCAACAGGCGGTCACCATGTGGTTTTCCATATCATATATCATTAAATGCACATAGGGGCACCGATCTCCCCATACATGGCCGACGGTATCGAAGACCTTCCTCACAAGCCCATGGTGCCCACTTTATCCCAATTCCACACAAACAAGGCACAACAATTTCATAGCACAAATAATCAAACAATTCATTCACTATAATGCATCAAAGCAATCCTTAATGCACAAACATAAAAGTATAATCATATATTAATAATAAAATAAAATAAAATAATAATATATATATATATATATAAATAATAAGTTACATCCTTATATATATATATATATATATATATATATATATATATATATATAAATAAATGATATGTGTAAACAATAATGATATGCACTATTTATTATTACTCACAGTGATAGAGAATAAAAGAAGCTCTAACTCGGATTTTGACTTGGAGGAGCAGTAGACGAGTCCGGACGATCTAAAGAATTTAAGAATACAAAGAAAAGAGTTGAATCAAATAAAAGACTAATTTGAATAAAGAATTAGGTAAATAATCTAATAAATTATCTATGTATCTAATTGTTATAATTAGACTAGATTTTGCTGAAATTTTGGCAATACCTCTCCTAAAAATTAGACTATCCACCTGTTTAAATATCAATAATTTTATTAAATATTTATTCAATCCACACGGCCCATCCGTCGGGCAATCAATCAAATCAAGTGCCCATCCTCCTTTAACATCAACATTCAATTATCACAATCATTTTACATAAAATTAACTTAGGTTCTAAATAATATAACTCATCAATCCAACCATAATTCACAAATTAAAACAACCTTCAATTTACAACTTAAAGTAATCTTCCAATTTGTTACAACAATATTATCACACACTCTTGCTTAATATCAATATTATTAGTTCTTTAGTTAACTACCAAATAAATAAAATATTATATATATATATATAAATATAAATAAATCTTTATTTCATTAACCTTACTTGAGGTATAAATATCATTTAATAAAATTCTAGGCTAGCCACTAAGAATCAATCCTTCAATTAGACTACAATAAAAGAAATGTATCTTTTGAGTAACCCAATTCGCCACTTAAATATAATTCAACTAAAGCTTCATAAACTTTTCTCTGTTTCCATATAGAACACCACGTCTAGGTATAGCTAAGGAGGTAACACTTCTAGTTATAGCTAAGAAGTGTCGGTTAAAGTGGCTCAAGCCCATTTATAGTTTGGGACAAATTCCCACATTGGGAAATTAAAAAGGAATTGGGGAGTTTTTTGGCTATAAAAGGAGCCTAGCTTTTTCACTTTCAAATCGTCCTAACTTGTCCCCGATATCTAGTGTGTTGGACAAGTTTTCTCTTCTCTCTCTATTTGTATATTTCTTCAGTGAAATATTAATTTGGTAGTGTCCGAGGACGTAAGCCTTGTTAAAATTCTGGTGTTCTCTTTTATTTATTGCTTTGTCTTTATTTATTTAATAGTTATTATTGAGAAAAACATTTTTTGTGGTTATTGTTTAATTAATTACATGTCTAGGTAAATTCTGTCAATCAACACGAATTTAGTCTAAGGAAAGTGGATTTTAAGTGAGACCACTTGTGACTCATCCACTTACCTAGGAACTTACTTGCTGTATCTACTTAGTGCAGTAATTCACAAATTGTTTTAATTTGGTGGAGAAAGCCCAATTTCCACAACAAGTGGTATCAGAGCCTCGGATATTGAGTATTCACTATGGTTGCAGCATAGTATGATCTTCCACATAAAAAAGTTTTCTTGGTTGTGTTCCACATTTTGAAAATTGATTGTGTAGCTATTAAATATTTAAAGTAGAAATGGCAGACGGAAAGAAAAATAACACACATGTTGTTACTACAGCATCAACCTTAGTAAGAAATGTTGTATCAAACGTAAAATTTACAGTAGAGATTTTTTATGGCACTGTTCATTTCGACATGTGTTAAAGCGAACTTCTAGACTCTCTCTTTTAGCAAGGTCTAGATGTTGCTATTGAAGAAGAGAAACCAAAAGAGATAGAGAAGAGTGAATGGAGGACCATCAATCGTCTGGCATGTGGTACAATTCGGCCATGTCTTTCTAGAGAGCAAAAATATGCTTTCTCGAAAGAAACTTTAGCAAACAAACTATGGAAGGCATAGAGGAGAAATTTTTAAAGAAAAACAATCAGAACAAATTCTTCATGAAGAAGAAATTGTTTCGCTTCAATTATGTTCCTGGTACCACTATGAATGAACACATCACAAATTTTAATCAGTTGGTAGCTGATTTGTTCAATTTGGATGTGACATTTAAAATGAAGATTTGACATTGTTGTTGCTGGCATCTCTTCCTGATGAGTTTGATTTTCTTACAACGACTTTACTCCGCGGGAATGAAGATGTGACTCTTAGTGAAGTTTGTGCTGATCTATACAGCTATGAACTGAGAAAGAGAGAAAAGAAGGAGAGGACAACTGAAGTAGAAGCTCTGGTGGTTGGAGGCTATTCACAAAGTGAAAGAAAGGGGGGAAAGAAAAGTAGATCGCATTCAAAAGCCAGAGTTGAAAAAGATGAGTGTGCTTTTGTCGTGAGAAAGGTCACTGGAAGAAAGATTGTCCAAACCTGAAAGTCAAAGGCAAAGTTGTCATTGATTGAAATATAGCTGAGTGTGATGATGGAGACTCAGCCTTCTAATTAGCTATCATGGCATTTATAGACACTTCATCAACATATTTGATAAGTTCCGATGGTGTATGGCTGTTAGACTCTACATGCAGTCATCATATGAGTCCCCATCGGGATTGGTTCTTTGACTTTAAAGAACTTGAAAATGAAGTTGTTTATACTGCAAATAACAATCCTTGCTTCACAGAAGGAATTGGTTCAATCCGTTTGAAGAATCATGATAGGTCAATCAGGATCCTGACTAATGTTCGATATGTGCCGAGTTTGACAAAGAATCTCATTTCAAATGGAGTCTTGGAATCAAAGGGACTCACTATAACAGCGAAAGATGGAGAGATGAAAGTCATCTCGGGTGCACTTATGGTGATGAAAGGAGTACGGAGAAGGAATAATTTGTATTACTATCAGGGTAATGCAATTATTGGGTCGACAATAGCAGTTATTTCGAGTGATGATAAAGAGTTGGAAACAACCAGATTGTGGCATATGCACTGGGGTCATGCAGGTGAAAAATCCTTGAAAAGGTTGGCAGATCAGGGATTATTGAAGATATCAAAACCTACAAGTTGGACTTCTGTGAGCATTACACCAAAGGAAAGCAATCAAGAGTGAAATTTGGCACCTGAATCCATAATACCAAGGGTATTTTGGACTATGTTCACTCTAATGTATGGGGACCCTCTACAGCGGCTTCTTTGGGTGGCAAACATTATTCTATGACCTTTGTTGATGATTTCTCTTGAACGGTTTGGGTGTATACTTTGAAGTCAAAAGATGAAGTGCTAGGAGTTTTCCTCAAATGGAAAAAATTGGTGGAAACTCAAACTGGCAGATGAATCAAATGTTTTCGAACAGATAATGTAGGAGAATACAAAAATGATGCTTTTCATAAAGTCTATGAAGATGAAGGCATTGTTCGACACTTTACAGTCAGAAACACACCACAACAGAATGGGGTGGCAGACCGCATGAACTGAACATTGCTGGAGAAAGTTTCGTGTATGTTGCCTAATGCTGGGTTAGACAAGAAATTTTGGGCTGAGGCTCTGTCATATGCATGCCATCTCATTAATCGATTACTATCAACTGCTATTGATGGCAAAACACCTATAGAGGTATGGTGTGGAGAACTTGCTAATGATTATGATTCCTTACATGTATTTGGTTCCTCTGCATATTATCATGTTAAGGATTTGAAGCTTGATCCAAGAGCTGAGAAGCCATTTTTATAGGGATAAGCACATGTGTTAAAGGATATTGGCTATGGTGTCCAGGAATAAAGAAAATAATCTTTAGCAGAGATGTCACTTTTGATGAACCTACCATGTTGAAAAAGGTGACAATAGAGCACTCAGATGGTACTCCATAACATGTTGAGGATACTCTGAAACACGTGGAGTTTAATAGAAGAATCCCATTAGTAGATACTAAAACTACAGAAACTCCTGAGGTAGAAGGAGGGTCAGATGAAGACAAGATTCAAATCTAAGAACCTCCACAGCAACATGAGTCAATTGCACTTGGTAGGCAAGAAGATCTATACGAAAGCCTACTCGTTATGATGATGATACGGTGGCCTACACATCTCCAATTACAGTTGATAACATTTCGTCCACTTTTAATGAAGCTGTCAAAAGTTCAGAAAAAGTAAAGTGGAGAAAAGCTATGGAAGATAAAATGAAGTCCCTTTACAAGAGTCAGACGTGGAACTTAGTTGATCCACCAAAGGGAAAGAAGGCGATTGGATGCAAATAGGTATATGCAAAGGAAGAAGGATTGCTAGAAAAGAAATTTCCTAATTTTGGTAATTGTTTTTTTTATATAGCTATATGTACGGTAACTTATTTATATCTATCTATTAATGAACTTCGTAGTTGTAGGATTGTAACTAATAAACTTATGTAGGTGTTTAGTTATTCATTTATATGAAAGCATGAACCAGTTAGCCCATATTATGGATGCTTCGCATTATATTTGGGCCCGAACTATATAATGTTAAGGTGTTAGATTTGGGTCAAAGTATAATATAATTACGCGATTTATTATGTATGACAATATGCTAATTGTTTGAAATTCGTATTATTATGGTTGAATTTTAGTGGTTTAGGCTTACTACGGGCCTCAGGGGCCTTATGCTTACCTGGGCCCTAGTGCTGATTCGGTCCATGATTTCGGGTCGTGACAAAGTTGGTATTAGAGCCAGTTAGAGTTTTAGGATGCAACTGCAGAGTACAAGGGTTCTGTCTTGTCATTCTCAGTTTTCCTTGCCTCTTACTTCAGTGTTTCCTCCTTTGTCATGATTAGAAAAAAAAAAATCTTAATCACACAGTGTTTGTTTTATTTCTTGAATTTAGAATGTAAGAGATGGGTTTCAAGATTGTTATTAGGAGTTAGCGTGGATGATTAACTTGAACAGGATGAAGGTTATTTCAATCATTTTAGGATAGGCATTTACTAGGAATTTCTTTATGTTAGAATCGGCCGTAACCAATATAAGGAAAGAAACCTAGTGGTTTTCCTCCCCAAGGCTGTTGGATGCATTAAACCCTGTGAGGAGGGGAAATCCATATCTATTATGTAAATTAGTAGTTCAAAGCAAGAAGGAACTAAGGATTTGGGTCAAATTAGTGAACAACAAGATACTTATCGCAATCGTTGCAGGTGCTAAAGTAGGCACCATCTCCTAGATATGGGAAAAGAGAAACACTTGGATGGTAGTGGATTGGCCTGATCAACATGCACTACTTTACATGTGAAATCTATTCTTGTTAGCGAGTAGAATTATGTTAGGGTTTGAATATAAAGTTTTATTTTGTATGGCAGGTTAAAGAATAAGGATATATATGGCATTCGTAACTATAACATATTGCTAAGTTATTACTTGTGAGTTATCACCAAATTGAAATAGTTATGGAATTGATTGTGGTTGTTTTGGAGTTAGACTCATAAATAAATTGTATGTAGAAAACCTTGAATTTTCTTATTGCATATGTGAGACTTTAGATTAAGAGGGTGAATGCCTTTGTTGTAAATAGAAACATGTGTTCAAGTATTAAGGTTTGCTATTGAAATCCCTTAAATATTATACAAATATAAACTTTTTTTTCTACTACAATTACTTGCTCTTTGAATTTGAAACCCCAACTTGATTTTAAATTTGAACTCCATTATGATAAATAATTTGAAACTTTTCCTATTTGTACAAGAAACATATTATATAATTGTATGAAGATGATTGTTTTTGGGAAGTTGTTTATAAATATCATGGATCGATTTATAAGATAATAGAATGAAATGATCATGAGTGCAATTAGAACTTAAAGGAAGATTTGGGGAAGAAGAATAAGATAAAAGGTGACAATGATAATAATAATAATAATAATAATAATAATAATAATAAGGATAGCAATAATAATAAATAGTAACAAGTATACAAATAGATGGAGCCTGATGCTGAGTTAAGAACATGAATATTGGGATGGTTTAATAAGGCAACTCTAGTATAGAAGATAAGTTATAACCATATCTAAAGTATAGGACTCTTCAGTACTTAAAAATCATAGGAATGAACTAAATATTTTAAGGCCCAAGGAATGATATATAAATCAGAGCAATAGTACCTATCTAGACTTGAATAAGAGGGGATTGATAGACTAAAGACTTGGTTAATTAAGACCTTAATTAAAATGGTGGAACTGTAGAAGAGTGATTCGAAAACTTTAATCTAGAGTGTGGTTAAAAAGATAAGAAGTTAATAATAATAGGCAATATAAGTTAGGTAATAAGGAGTTGTTTAGATTGACATGACGGGGTAGTTGGAAGGTAAAATAGATTGTGATGTGCCATAAATATACTAAAAGTGGAAATTTTAAGGCTAGGACTTAAGCGATTTTACTATAGATCTTCGAATTGAGGAGTAATAGGAAAAAGGGTGAATATTTAGGGTAATTTGTAAATGTTGGACTGGAATACGGGTGATTCAATAGATCATGATTAACAAGGTTAGGTATTAGGAAGGGAGATAAGTAAATGATATGATTAATAAAATAAGTAAATAAATATAATGCAATACCTTTATAATTGGTTTAATAAGTGACATAGGGTGAATGGAAGGTTATCACAAAGAAGTTAGCTCACAAGCTGAAATGCGAAATATTTAGAGTTATTATGGTTAAGAGTTGACAATAAGTATTAGGGTAACTTAAGAAAATCAAGTATTAGAAGAGAGATTGATGGTTAAGTAGAAAGTGTCGAAATCTCTATAGAAGTGAGGTAGCTATGGGGTGCAGTGATGTCCTTTAGTCGAGGAGCTATCAAATAGCTGAGCTAGCAGATAACAAGAAAATTAATAGAGAGAATTGGACTTATATAGATGAGAACCAAAATAGTGTACTTAAATCGCCCTGTGATGCTATAGACAACGAAAGTTACAAAGAAGATTTTTCTTGAAATTTTGGATTAAAGTAATAGTTTTCAAATTTTTGATTGAGAAAAGTCTTAGTAATAGCATATGTGAATTAAATGGGCTGATTTTGTTATAAATAAATTGAGTTTAAATATATGTTTGGTCTTTATAAAATATGTATTTTGCTTTCATAAAATATGTGTTTTGGATAGATTATGGAAAGAGCCTTTTGACATTTGCATTGTATTCTTTTAACTTTTATTGAGTAATGGTCTTCATGGTCCTCAAGGAGGAATGCCTAAAAGAATTGAAATTTTCAAATAAAAGAGTATATAATCTTGAGATAAATTGTGCATTTTACCGCTAAACCCGATTTTATTGAAGGACTTTACCAAAGGAAGATTTTCCAAGGATTCCAGTAGCTGACCGTAGATGGCAATTGAAAGGTTAATATAAGGAGCTTAAGTTTCTTGCAAGCTTTAATCAAGCGGTAATAGATAGTTGAATGAATTTCTTTTTGAATATGATAGAATCATGTTTGCTAGTTTCAAGAGTTGGGTTACCATGAAACCTCTCCTCCATCAGGTCTTCCATTTAGTTTTCCATCAACTCCCCATGATCATCTAGATTTACATATCTCAATGCTACTAGACTTTGACCAAAGAAAATTGTTATGGTCAATATTTTGTGGACAAATCTATCTACGGAGGAGTGCGTTGGGATAGTGATATTTGAAATAAGAGAAAAAATGCCCTTATCTGTTTTCCTTAATACCTTTGATTTGAAATTTAGTGGCTTTTCCTCTATTAGGTATTGTCCTTATCATTTATCATTTATGTAGTTATTACTGATTAATTCTAAAATCCGGGGACGAATTTTTATAGGGGAGACTAAAATGACCCAAAAAATTATTTTCAAAAATTTTTCATTTAAGAATTTAAATATAAGTTCTAACCAATTATATTATAGGACATTATTATATTTAAAAATAATAATGTTAAGGTCTTGAGAATTCATTAAACAAAAATCTAATAACAAATATTTTTATTATTAATCCCAACCTATAAATTAATTTAAACCCATTAGAAACCCATAAACCAATTGAAAAATCAAACAAAAACCCATGATTTGGGTTAAACCAAACTTAAATCAAAACCCAAACCATCCTAGAACCATCAAGAAAGCCCTAGATTATGGAAATACCCGTTTTGTCCTAATACAATTTTCCTCTCCTTCCCATTAGCGCGGACAGCCTCTTCCCCTACCCCCTTTCGTTTTCCGATCACCACTCGGACCGGCCGTCACCAACACCTCCTACCGTCACCGCCCTCTCCACCAACCTCTCCTTCTCCACTCTATTTCTGGCGCGCGTAGTTATCGCAGGGATGCTGCGATTTTTTTTTTCTCGATCGGTAGCAATGATCTCTTCCTCATTTCCGGCGACACCAGCCTTTATCGACCACCACTCCTCCACCTCCAGTTTCCTTTTCTTTCTGTTTCCGCTAGCGCAGCAAAGGAGAGCTGTTCTATTCCGACCGGCACAGCCTCCTTTAGCTCCTCTCTTCGATTCTCCGGCAAGATCAACCAAAGACCGGCCGATTAGACCCTTCTCTTGACGCTAATAGCTTTGTCGGCCACAGTCCTCCTCAGTTCCATCCAAGTTCGCACCGACAGTATCGGTTTTGAGCATTCGAGCTATTCTCGGTCATTTTAACCTGAAATATTCAATTTTCGACACATTCTATAGCTAGGTAAATTGATTTTTGACCCCGTTTCAGTATATTTTCATGAATTCTTTGTTTATAGTTTAAGAATGAGTGTAGCATGATTATGACTCCAATTATTATTGCTAATACTTAGGCTATTGCAGAAATTTATATATATCTACCTACTGTTTAGGTGAATGTGATTAGGAATTTCGAATTTTTGCTTTTGAATTGGTATATAAAGTGATTCCTATATCGATGGTTACATTATTATATTTATTATAAATCCTTGTGAAGAATTAAGCATTCTTTAGGTTGAAGATAGCTAGTTAGCTATATGTTCAAGCCCTTGTTATCCTATGAAGGAATTGTTGAATTGTTTCCATTTTGAATGAGTTATAAACTGAATTTTATTAAGAAATGTGCAAAACCAATGGATATATCGTGGGTATTAAATAGAAAACTTTGAAGCCCTTAAGTGAGCAACAATTTATTTAGTTGATTTCTTGAATTGTAGTGTTTTGGCAGGATGAGTATGTGTTAAACCAGGTTCTTGATGCGGTATAAGCTTAAGTTTAGGAAACTATATTATTGTTGGTGGGCAGCAGCTATTTCGGATACTTCGTACCATTTTATATAATTGGCATGGAAACAAATATATGTATGTATTGATATATTTAATACTCTTATATCGGTTACCGTTTGATAACAATATTCTTGCTAAATTAACGATTCAAATATAAAAACTCTTTAGCTATATCTAGAAGTTGTATTTTTATGTCAAGGACGGAGAAAAATTGATGGGGCTTAATTATATGTTTAAGTTGCGAGTTGGGTTACTTAACTATGCACTAGTTTAGTGACTAATATAGAGTTTTAATAACAATTAAATATGATGTTTATTCCTTGAACAAGAATGATTGGTAATATGTTTGGAACAAGTGAAGGTTATTTTAATTTGCGAGTTATGGTTGATTGGTGATATTGCCACTGAAGGAGGATGGGGTATTTAATTTGATTGATTGCCCGACGGATGGGCTGTGTGAATTTAATAAATATATTGTGAATATTCGACATTAGTTTTAACAGGCGAATATTCTTATTTTAGGGGAGGTCCTGCCGAAATTTTGGTAGAATTTAGATTAGCTATAGCTAATAGTTGCTGATAAGATTATTAGAAAAAAAATCTTCTAATTCTCTATTTAAATAAAGTCTTCTGTCAAATCCAAACTAGAGTTTCCTTTCTTCGATATTATTGTCGTAAATAATAGATAGAGCATTACTATTTACTTCATGCATAGGGATACTACTTAATTATTACTTATTTAAGTTATTACATAAACGCTCATCACTTTTCTACTTATTTGTAGATATGTGTATATTTGTACTTTTGCATAATCTTTACTTATATAATGTGCTGCATTTAAATGCAATTTTTGATTAATTGTATTGTGATATTGCTATGCCTTTTTTGTATGGAATTGGGATGAAGTGGGTCACTGTGGTACGATACCGTCAGCCATTGGAGAGATTGGCGCCCCAGTGTGCATCTGATGATATGGATTATATGAAAAATCACAGGGTGGCCTCCTGTTGGTATGAAAAGAAAAGAGAGTATAAAAAAATGAGAGGGTCGGTCAAGTGAGGATTAGACAGATCGGCCATGTATAAGGGATCGGCTCCCTGTTGCACACGTTATGAGAGGATGGGCCATATGTGAGGACGACTCATCGGGGGTTTCGACGACGCCATTGATCAATTTCCACTTGTTTAATTACTTGAAGGTGTAATTACTTGTAGATGCTGATGTTACGTCATATGCTTGATTGGCTGTGTATTCATTTTAGTACTTTAGGAAGCATTTTGTGTGAATACTTGTATTATGCAATAATTACTATTCATTATTAAACTCACATTTCTTTTGTTTAACTTTTTCAAGAAGTAGATTCTTCTTTGTCCCGGTTAAAGCACTGTTTCCTTCACCGCAGAGCTAGAAAAGAAATTTCCTAATTTTGGTAATTGTTTTTTTTATATAGCTATATGTACGATAACTTATTTATAACTTATTTATATTTATCTGTTAATAAGATTGTAACCGATAAACTTATGTAGGTGTTTAGTTATTCATTTATGTGAAAGCATGAACCAGTTCGCATTATAATTGGGCCCGAGCTAAATAATGTTAAGATGTTAGATTTGGGTCAAAGCATAATATAATTACGAGATTTATTATGTATAACAATATGGGTGATTGCTTGAAATTCATATTGTTGTGGTTGAATTTTAGTAGTTCAGATTTACTAGGAGCATGGGGCCCTTATGCTTACTTGGTCCCTAATATCGGTCCGGCCCATGGTTTTGGGTAGTGACATTTGTATATCTTTTAAGTTTAAAAATTATTTATAAGCTTATCAATTTTAAAAAATTCATTCACATGTAATCAATTTAATAAATAAAAAATCTGAACTCCAGTGAATTTTCACTTATTATAAATTAAAAAAAAACATAAATTTATATTTAAATGATATAAAATTCAGTTAGACCAAATAAATTTCAAATAAAATCGTTAATATTTCATAGAACTTACGAATAATAACAAAAATTTTAATTTTTTACATGTTTGAACAAATAAGAAAATCATTATATGAGGGATTTTTAATCAACTGGTTTTATTCAATAAAATGAGGGATAAATTTTGAAATTAATTTTAGGTAGGTGAGTAAACACAATCACCTTAATTTAACCACACTGAACTAAATCAAAATTAAAGTGAATTTTCAAAATAAAAACAGCCTCAAATTAAATATAGTTTAAAATCTAATTAGTTTAATTGGTTTTACATGCACTTTTAGGTTGGTCAACTTATGCTTCACTAAAAATAAAAACCAAATAAAAAAATTCAGTTTATCTATGCAAATTAAAAATCAACCTAAATCAGTTTTACCCGATGTTTTAATATCTTTAAGTTAGAAAACATTTCTAAAATTTCAAAGGGGTATAAGTTCTATTTTTTTGGAGAAATCTTAGACCATTAATTAATTAATCTCATAATAATATTTTTGAACATATTGAATAACTCCAATTATGTGCAAAATTGACAAAGTATATTGTACAATTTCTTTTTATTTATTATTTATCATTCTTTTTCTCTCTCTATTCTTAGTTATTTGATATGCGATAAGTGGTTTAAACGTATGTATATATATTTCACACAAATATATTGAAGAGAAGATTAAAAGAAATATCAAATTTCACATAAACTATTTGATCAATTAAATATTTATTATTCTTATTATTGTATAAGATTTTTTTACATTTATTGTCATATCCAATTATTTCTAAAAGTATTATAAAAGAAAAATATAACATATTCTTTTCTATAATAAAAAAAAAAAAGAAAAAAATTAGGTAACTATTTTTTATTTTAAATAATCGTCTATAAGAAAAAGAAAGTGAAGGAAAAAATTAATTAAATATTCTCATATACACCACTTTATCATTTATTATTTTTTTATCATAAAAAGAACTACAAAATAATTAAATAACAGAATAATTATATGTAATATAATTTCAAAATTTTATATTTAAAAATTTATTCTATTTGAAATTTTAATTTTAAAAAATACATCCAATCAAATCATAAAAAATATTAAAAAAGAATATTAATAAAAAATATATTTTTGTCTATTTTATCTCACTCCTAAATAAAATACTTTAAATTAAAATCAAAATAAAATTAAATAAATAATAAATTTTAAAAATAAAATATAAAAATTTTTAAATGTCTCATTATCATATATATTTATTAAAAATAAATTTAAAAAAGATAAAACTTAAAATTTTGAATACTTAATATATATATATATATATATATATATATATATATATATATATATATATAATTTCACATAAATATATTTGTAGGTCCCAAAAGGCAAATATCCAGACGGGAGAGTAAATCGGTATTTTTAAAAAATTAATCCTTTTTGAAAATATTACAATTACAGTAGAAGCAACAAATATACCAACTTAAATAAGATAGTAATATGTATAAAGTAGTTAAACATTCAATCTGATTTATCATAAAAATTAGAACAAACATCAAAATCAATTACTGAATATAGCTCACTGAAATTAGTCTACAGAGATACTGCAATTCAGTAACTAAGTTAAGCAATCTTAGAAGTCAAACAAACCCAATACAACACAAATAACAGAGTTGATTTATCAAGCATAAATAGATAATCAAGTGAGTGTGTGAGAATATAGTAATCAAGAGATAAAAGAGGAGAAAATAACACAATCAATTTTATAGTGGTTCGACTCTTATCACGCCTACATCCACTCCTCAAGAAACTCTCTTGAGATCATCTACTATCATACTCTTTTCAAGGGCAAGAGCAAAGCCAAATACAATGAGATAGTTCAACACCTACAACTAACCATTCCCCATAAGTTTTTCAAATAATTTATAAACTTATCCTTTCTAGTTTTTGGCAAAAGAACTAGATAAAAACTTAACCCCACTAGTTTTTATCAAGAACTAGGAAACTTACAAGACTTGCTCTTACTCAAAGAGAGGTGCTTGCTTACCCAAACAACACAAGTTTCACACAAGCTTTGTTCTCACAAGATTTTTCATTTTTGTTTTTCTCTACTCTATTCTAGATTAACAAGAACCTATAATAGAAAGAGAGTTATGCCCATTTAAGCTTAGGAAAAAGATTTTAAAATGTTTTTCAATTCAATTTTGAAAATCTCTCTCAAAATATGATTTATCTTCTTCTCTTAGAAATGATGCATTTTAAGCATAAAGAAGAAGAATAAGATGAAGGCTTATGATGAAAGTTTTAAAAATTTAAAACAGTAAACACAAATTTTCTCTCACACTGAAATAAGTATTATGCCATCCTTTTATATCAAAGAAAAACTTTTCTTCCCATTAGAGAGATAAAGTTAACATTAGAAAGAAGGAAGGGAAGAAATAGATTGGTGGCAAGGCTTTAGCTGAAAAGAGGGAAGGATATGGGCTGCTACACTTTTTATAGAGAGTGGGTCTTTTAAAATTTAAAAGCTCCAAGGAATTTTAAGATTTTGTTTTCCCACTAAATCTTTTTAATAAGTTCTTAATTGTTCAAAAGTGGTAATTAAAATTACATTTTTCCCTCTTAAACTTTAATGAAATATTATTTTATTAAAAATATCTTCTTTAAGTGGATATTTCAAAAAGGCTAGAAAGATGATTTTGATTTAGCTAGAATAGACATAATTTATTTTTCTATTTTAACAAAATGAACTAAACCTAACTAACTAGGCTAACTTACTAATAACATTGCCTTCAAGTCTTCAAATAGCCTTGTTGATCTTCAATTGGATAAACTTTACTCTTCAATTTTGATGAGTTCACTAGAATTAATTTTTGCACAAAACTTAAAAATATACTATATGATAAATTATCTCAATTTATTATTTTTATTGATCATCAAAATTTGAGATTGTAAAAACTCTTGAGCTAACAATATTCAAGAGAAGATTAAAAGAAATATCAAATTTCACATAAACTATTATATTAATTAAATATTTATTAATCTTATTATTGTATAAATTTTTTTCACCATTGTTACCATAATCTAATTATTTCTAAGAGTATTATAAAAGAAAAATATCACATATTATTTTCTTTAATAAAAAAAAAGAAAACTATTAGGTAAC
Source organism: Jatropha curcas (assembly GCF_041381405.1). NCBI lineage: Eukaryota > Viridiplantae > Streptophyta > Magnoliopsida > Malpighiales > Euphorbiaceae > Jatropha > Jatropha curcas. The sequence goes on from NC_143161.1 coordinate 20,670,471, forward strand.
CATTTTTATTTTAGATAATCATCTATAAAAAAAAGTAAAGAAAAAATTAATTAAATATTTTCGTGTACACCACTTTATCATGAAATTATATTATTTTTTCCATAGAAAGAACAACAAAAATTAAATATCAAAATATTTATCTGCAATATAATTTCAAAAATTTATATTTAAAATTTTATTCTATTTGAAAATTTATTTTGAAAAAATATATCCAATCAAATCATACAAACATAAAGAAAAAAAGAGTATTAATAAAAAATATATTTTTTTCTATTTTTATCTCTCTCCTAAATAAAATACTTTAAAATATAATCAAAATGAAATCAAATAAATAATAAATTCAAAAAATAAAATATAAAAATTTTCAAATATTATCATTTATATTTATTAAAAAATAAATTAAAAAATAAATTCTATCCAATCAACTAATAAACTATAAGTTTTTAATTGGCCATCATTAAGAGCATTTTAGAACATTTTAAATTTCCATTAAAAGTGGTATAGGTAATCCCATTATTCCCTCCACATTCTTATTTTTATATATAGTATAGATATAGATAGATTATAGATTATAGATTAAGTATTCACACATGCAAGTAGAAGGCAAAACTAGAGGCATATATACAGGCAAAGGGAGTGAGAACTGAATTTCTGTATTACACACATTTATTAATATCTAATTAAATCATGAAAAAAAATATTATTTTGCCACCTAATTGCTCATATTAATAGTAACTCACATCATATTGTCGACTATGTTTCTAATCATTGTCCATATATAACATGAGATAACATCAATATGCAATAATAATAATAATAATTAAATAACAATAATTATCTCAACCAAATTCCATAAAAAAAAATATAATTTTCATATTTCCAAAGAAATATGATTATTACATTCATTAAAAATGATTTATTAAACTGCTACTAACTGACCAGCATAACATATCCCAAACTGCAAAATATGACTTATTCTTATACTTTGATTTGTTATTTAAAAATACAACGATTATTATTGAAATAACATAAAATTTTCACTTACCCGTATTCCGGTAAATAGTCGGTCATTTGTTGACTTAGACATAATTTTAGCAAAAAAAGTACCATAAATTAGGCATGGCCACCGCTTCGGTTCTAATCGGAATCGAACCGTACTGTAGACGAACCGAAACTGGATCGGAACCGGCAGTTCAAAATTTTGAACCGGAACCGGTGGGTCAAGGGCCGATTAAGGTTCATGTGAATGTTAAAAAATGAATCTGAACTCGCCCGGAACCGGCGGCTAACCGGCGGTTCCGGTCCGGTTCGAACCGGATGTACAAACAAAATTATTTATAGCTTAAAATTTTTTTGAAATTTTTTATAAAAAAATTTATATCACTTTATTTGATTGTAGTTGACTTGATTTGATTTATGATGAAGAGAAGTACAATGATACATAATTTATAAAAAGTGGTGAAAAAAAGTACACATGATTTGACTTAATTTGTACAAAAAATGGTACATGAATAGTTGATTTGTAAAAAAAAAAAAAAAAAATTTATGGGTAAATGAAACAACCTGAATTTTTTATTTTCAAAGATTTTCCAATTAAATTTAATAAACCGACAGCCTGGAAATTTATTTCAATATTTTAATGCGAACACTGTGAGAAACCGAACCGAAAACTGATTGAAAAAGCCAAAAACCAAATGAAAACCAAAGATTTGGGTCGAATCAAACCGAATCGAACCGGTTTGACCCAAACCATCTAGAAAATTCCTTTTTTTTTTTATCTCCAGCGCGCGCTGCACCTCTACTCCTCACCCTCACCAGCGCCTCAACTCCACTCCACCGACACAGCCACCGCGCCTCCTCCTCCCTTCTTCTTCTTCTTCTTTCTTTCTTTCTTTCTTCTTCCCTGCGTCTGTCTGCGTGTGACTGGCGAGAGACAGCAGATCTGTCGCGCGCCACCCAGCCCTCGCGGGCCACCTCGCCGCCACTCCACACCGCCAGTTGCACCGCCTCACTGCTCCTTCGCGCGCCACTGCCAGTAGCTCCGCCCTCTGCCAGATTGCGCAGCACACGGCAGCAGCACAGTCTCTGCCTTGTTGCGCCACCACCGTGCCCTGCTGATCCGCCACAACAGATCGCGCCTCTGCCGCCGCTCCAGCGTGCCTCCGACCACCAACAGCCACTGCTCTCCGATCTGGCACGCGTGAAAATCCCCGATCTAGCGAAATTCGACAAAAGATTATATTTTGGGGTAATAAAATTAATGCTACTAATTTTAGTTACTTAAATTAATTTTATTATTGTAGTTAATTAATTTAGTTAATTTAATTTAGTAATTGTGAGTAGTTAAATTAAGTTCATTTAATTTTCAGTATTGATTTATAATATAAATGTTGATTCACTTAAAATCCTTTGATTAATTTATTGAGGAATTTTGACGATAATATCATGAATGGAATGAAATGAAGAATTGAGAATTAAAGGTAATGTTGATATTGATTTTCAGATGGAGGATGAGAAAATTGAATTGATTGATTGATTGCCCGATGGATGGGCTGTGTGGTTTGGAGTTATTAGATAAATTGTTGATATTTTAATAGGTGGATAATCCAATTTTTAGGGGTGATGCTGCCGAAATTTCGGTAGAAATAAAATGAATTTCGGTAGCAAATAAAATTCATTATAGAAATTTAATTATTTACAGAGAGTAGAAAATAATAGAAAATAAAATAGATTTCAAAAGAAATAAATCAAATAGAGTTCGGTTGTAACAGACTGATTTTTCTTTTAGTGTCGGTAATAGTGATTTACCGGTCTGTGAATAGTACCATCGGTCCGGGACTTGGTATTATTTTAGTCCGGAAAAATTACTATGCATAGTTAATATTTTATTTACTATTTTAGGAGCATGTTTGCATGATTTAGGTGGGTAGAAAATATTTAATGAATATTTTTGGAGAGTTTATGTATTAAATGCATAATATTTCTAGTGTGGTATATTAAGAAATAAATGAGGAATTATTTTTAGTGGAGTTCATTTAATTAATTGTTGGAGTTAAATAAGAAGTAGAAGAGATTTATTTGAGGAATATTTAGAGCCATTGGATGAGATTACTTAGGACTTGATCTTAGCCACACATTTGACATGAAATTTGGAAGTCAAATTTGACTTTGGCACTTAAAGTAAACACCACAACACTTTTTGTTTTCTTCTCTTCTCTTCTCCACGCCATTTCCATCTTCTTCCTTCTTCTTTCATTTTCTTCATTTTCTTACCTCCAAATTTACCACCAAACTACCTAATTAAACCATAGATTAGTACTTAATCCTTAAGAATTAAGAAGTAGAAGTTGAGTTTGGTGATTAAAAGCAAAGAGAAGTGAAGTTACCATTGAAGCAAGTAAGTTGTGGTTTTTGAGTTTTGTGAATTGTTGAGTAGAATTCATGGTTTAGACATGTTATTGATGCATTAAATTATGCTCCAACTATTTCTTTTGTCAAGTTTTGCTTGTAATGTTGATTTTTCATGCTTTGAAGAGGTTGGAGAACCATCCTCAAAGGGGAAAGAGAAAGCCAAGGAGTAAGGCTTTCCAAGCTTAATCAAGCTTGTTAATAAGGTTAGTGCAATCATAATTTCACTTGTTTAAGTTGTTTTACATGGTTAGGGTTTTGAATATATTTTGGGAACTTTGTATGTTTTGTTGAAATTGCTGAATTTTAATGTGAGATGTGTTCTGCCGTGGGATTGGAACTCATTTTTGACCCCCTTTATACTTCCCATTTGTTTCTGACTTCTTCATGAAAGTTGTAGCTCTATTTCTCAGCTTTCCAAAACATATTCTTATGTCTAATTCCAATACTTGTAGCTCAACTTATGATTGAAATACCAAAACTGGTTCTGTTATGATGTCTTACCTGTCTATCCGAAATGATTGTCCATTTTGACCACTCAATTGGCAAAATAACGTTTTATGTTCTTCATAAAAGTTATATCTTTACTTCTTATCTTTCCAACCCATCCTCTTGTGTCCAAATTGGATATACATAGCTCAACTTATGGCTGAAACACCCAAACTGACTCTGTTGTGTCGGGCCACATGCATTACTAAATTGAGTGCCCATTTTGACCACTATAATGATAAGATTAGGTTCTGAGTTCTTCATAAAAGTTGTTGCCCTGTGTCTTGAGAATTCTCTCGTTCTCGATTAGTTTCATTTGAGTGTTTGGTGAAGTAGGAATTCAAGAAACATTGGACTTGGTTCTGCTGAATCAGGTCTGATCTGTTGGTCTGTGTTCTGAGCTTTTCTTTGCTATCTTACTGTGTGATCTGGGCTGTGGTCCCTTCTGAACATTTGTATAATTTTGTCTTAGCTTTCTAATGAACCTGATTTCATTCAATTTGGAGACCCCTAAGTCAACTTATGTGTTAAAAACCCTGCAAAGGTCAAGTTTATGAAAATGCTGAAAAGTTCTTGATTTATGTACTTTTATACTATCTTAAGTATATATACATCTATAGTGTTTTGAGTAAAAATTTTGAACTGATGAGTACTAAATGAAGAGGTTTTGACTAAGAATTATTGCTTTTGTGAAAGAATGATTTTGATTTGGGCTCTACTATGCATGATTGAGACGTGGTATGATGAGATGGATTTTCTTATTGTGAAGCTATGATCATATGCTAGGGTTATCAGCCCTTATAAATGGGCGGACGCGCTTATTTGTGTGATGGGGTGGTGCTTTCATAGGCCACGGTGGTGCTTTCATAGGCCACGATTGTGTGATGGGGGTGGTGCTTTCATAGGCCACGGTGGTGCTTTCATAGGCCACGAGTATGTGATGGGGGTGGCGCTAACATAGGCCACGATCAAATCTGCTTATGTTCATTCTGCATGAGTATGAGCCTTAACGAAAAAAAATGAAATTTTATTGTTGCTATAAAAGAATGAAGACATATTTGTATTTATAATCTTCTCATTGCTTTCAAAGTATTTGAATTAAATGAATGCGATTTCTGTATTTATATAGTTGAGTAATTTAAGTTTTGCCTTGGCTATTTTTGTTAATTAAATTGTTGGTTATTTAGCACCCCTGAGTCTTCCACTCAGCGCGTTGATTTTTATCACGCGCAGGTTAGGAGCGGAGGGTGTTCTTCAAGACCAGAGGACAAGCATCAGAGTAGAGATCACATTTTGGGTAGGATATTTTGTAAATGGTGATTTTTGGCATGTATATAAAGATTGTATTATGGAGGTTGTATATAATAAGTTTATAATGTATTAAGAGTTATGATTATTGAAGGAAATAACATCTTATTATATTTTTGGTGTATGATGATTATATATTCCTTGAAAGGAATGTGTTTAGACTATGATGCGTATGTTGATGGATATTTAGAAGTGCTTGTGGTATGTTATGTTGAATTGGAGTTTTGGGGTTTGGAGAAAATTGGAAGTGTGTATATTTTCTTTGTGTGGCAAGTTAATTTTTAGGGGAAACTCTTGCGAAATTTTCGTAGGAATTTCCTTAAATATTATTTTCGTTAACAAAAAAAAAAAAAAAAAAAAAAAACAAAATGTTAATTACTTGCCTCCTTATGAAAATTTAACCACTTCTAATTTGTGATCTAGCTTTAATAAGTGACATAAGACGGTGCTCCGGCACCGATTGTGGCATCCGCCGTCTGGTTCTTCGGGATTGGCCGGTGGGTGTTACATTTTGTGGTATCAGAGCATAGGTTTAGACGATTTTAGGATATATTATTTGGTATGAGAGTTTATCCGATTTGGAGTCATGATATAAGTGATTTAAGTTAAATACATGCCATATTAGTCTATTTTGGGAATTTCTCTCTGATGCGAATCCGCTGGTCTTTGTAGGTATTTAGTGATGTCTCAGCGCCTACCGGATGAGGAGGTGGACAGTTATGTCCCTCCAGAGGGTGCTATGTTAGAGGGCGATAGGCCAGCCGGTGGTGATGCTGGTGGGATTTTGGGTTCCGATGCAGAGCGCGCCTCAGCTGTAGGGCAGGCTACTGCGGGTCCTGCGGGTCCTGATCAGGGTGATTTGGTACAGCAGTTGGTAGCTGCATTGAGGCAGGCTGCGGGAGCTGTTCCCCAGGCTCTAATCGCACCAGCCCCTGTTCCAGTTCATACCCCGGTAGAGAGACTGAGGAAGTATCGTGTTGAGGATTTTATGGGTCGGAGAGATGATGATCCTTCTGTAGCAGAATTTTGGCTCCAAGCTACAGAGAGGGTTTTGGACCAGATGCAGTGTACTCCTGCAGATAGATTGATTTGTGCTGTTTCCTTGCTAAAGGAAGAGGCTTACCTATGGTGGGAGTCTATGGTGAAGACAGCGAGAGCTGAGGATGTTACTTAGGAGTTCTTTCTCTCTGCTTTTCGGGAGAAATATGTAGGGGAGTTATACACGGATCAGAGGATAGCAGAGTTCCTTGAGCTTAGGCAGGGACGGATGACTGTCTCCGAGTATGAGCGGGAGTTTCTGCGGTTGAGTAGGTATGCTTCTAAGTTGGTCCCTACTGAGGCAGATCGGTGTAAGCGGTTTCGGAAGGGGTTACTGGATGAGTATAGGATGCACTTGACATCCCAGCCTCACACTACATTAGCTGGTTTGGTGAAGGCTGCTATAGAGCTTGAGCTTATTCGGAATGAGAGACAGGCCAGAGGTCAGAGGATCCAGCAGAGCAGTCAGTGTAAGATATTTCAGAGTGCTACGTTTGGACAGACTTCAGGGGTCCAGTCTAGTAGCAAGAGATTTAGAGGCGGACCGCAGATGGGGGCCAGACCGGGCCAGACAGTTGGTCGGGGTATAGTTTCGAGATCAGCTCCTCCGGTTTCATCTGTTGCTAGTGGTGGAGGTACTGCATGGTCAGGTCTACCAATTTGCAGTCAGTGTGGCAGGAGACATATTGGGGTGTGTTGGAGAGCTACGCGAGCTTGCTATAGATGTGGATCCACTGAGCATATAATTAGGGATTGTCCTATGACTGTGACTCATCCAGCTCACCAGGTTGGGAGGCCAGCTCCCTATGTTCAGAGAGGCAGAGGTAGAGGCCGTAGTGAGGGATATGGTACTAGGAGTGAGAGACCCGTGTCTGAGACTGTGGAGAGACCAGAGGCTAGAGCACAGGCGAGAGCTTATGCCATCAGGACCAGGGAGCAGCGGGATGCGCCGGACGTCATTGCAGGTACCTTCTCTATCTTTGACACTTTTGTACTTGCTTTGATTGATCCGGGCTCCACACATTCATACTTATGCACACATGTGAGTAGACTGGGTAGTATGCATGCTGATACATTAGAGCACAACGTTGAGGTTACTAGCCCTTTGGGTCAGAGTGTAGTAGTTGATCGGGTGTATAGAGATTGCCCTGTAGCCATTCATGGGTATGTATTTCCGGGTGATTTGATAGAGTTGCCTTTTCGGGAGTATGATGTGATATTGGGTATGGATTGGTTGTCTAGACATGGGGTCATTGTTGATTGTAGACGTAAGAGGATTACGCTTCAGACTCCGTCTGAAGAGGAGATTGTAGTTGTGGGGGAGAGGTCGGATTACCTCTCTAACGTTATTTCTGCTTCTACTGCGAGAAGACTGATCCATCATGGTTGTGAGGCCTACTTAGCCTGTGTACTTGCTCCAGAGTCAGAGTCTCCTAGTGTCCATGATATACCCACAGTATGTGATTTTCCGGATGTGTTTCCAGAGGAGTTGCCTGGTTTACCTCCTGAGAGAGAGGTTGAGTTTGGTATTGAGGTTATGCCTGGTACTGCACCGATATCCATTGCTCCGTATCGGATGACACCTGCTGAATTGAAAGAGTTAAAGATACAGATTCAGGAGTTGCTTGATAAGGGTTTTATTCGTCCTAGTGTATCTCCATGGGGTGCTCCAGTATTGTTTGTAAAGAAGAAGGATGGCTCACTTAGGTTGTGTGTTGATTACAGACAACTTAACAAAGTTACTGTGAAGAATCGATATCCATTGCCTCGGATAGATGATTTGTTTGATCAGTTGAGAGGGGCTAGTGTATTCTCGAAGATAGATCTGAGATCAGGTTATCATCAGCTAAGGGTGAAGGGATCAGATGTACCTAAGACTGCTTTCAGGACATGCTATGGTCACTATGAGTTCTTAGTGATGCCATTTGGGTTGACTAATGCTCCAGCAGTGTTTATGGACCTGATGAACCAGATCTTCCATCCTTATTTGGATCAGTTTGTGGTGGTTTTTATTGATGATATTTTGGTGTACTCTCCGACTAGAGAGGATCATGATCATCACCTACGAACAGTTCTGCAGACCTTGAGAGACCGACAGTTGTATGCCAAGCTCAGTAAGTGTGAATTTTGGTTGACTGAGATTGCTTTCTTAGGGCATGTTGTTTCTGCAGAGGGTATTCGGGTGGACCCGAAGAAGATTGAGGCAGTGCTTGATTGGAAGCCACCTACGAATGTCACAGAGATTCGCAGTTTCTTAGGTTTGGCTGGATATTACAGGAGGTTTGTCAAGGGGTTTTCTCTTATTGCAGCCCCTTTGACTAGACTTCTCCATAAGGATGTCCGTTTTGAGTGGACTGATAGATGCCAGAGTAGCTTTGAGAAGCTTAAGGCGATGCTTACTGAGGCTCCAGTTTTGACACAGCCAGCTCCAGGCAGACCATATGATGTTTATAGTGATGCTTCGCATAATGGTTTGGGTTGTGTGCTTATGCAGGAGGGCAAGGTGATTGCTTATGCTTCCCGGCAGCTGAAGCCACATGAGAAGAACTACCCTACCCATGATTTGGAGTTAGCAGCTATTGTGTTTGCCTTGAAAATTTGGAGACATTACTTATATGGTGAGAAATGCCACTTGTATACGGATCATAAGAGCCTTAAGTATTTGCTTACACAGAGAAAGCTTAACCTGAGGCAGCGCAGATGGTTAGAGCTACTTAAGGACTATGAGTTCACTATTGATTACCACCCGGGTAGAGCTAATGTAGTGGCAGATGCACTCAGTAGAAAGGCATTAGTTGCTCTTCGTGCTATGAATGCACACTTAACTGTGACTAGAGATGGTGCTCTTGTAGCAGAGCTTATGGTGAAACCTAACCTACTGCAGCAGATTAGAGATGCACAGCAGGGTGATGAGACTATTGCCTTGTGGAAAGGCCTAGTTAGAGAGGGTAAGAAGAAGGGATTTGAGATTAGAGAGGACTGCTTGTACTTTGGGGATCGGATTTGTGTGCCTAAAATTTCAGAGTTGAGTAAGAGTATCTTAAAGGAAGCTCATAGTAGTCCCTATGCTATGCATCCTGGCAGTAATAAGATGTATCATGATTTGAAATCACACTATTGGTGGCCGGCGATGAAGAGGGATATCACAGATTATGTGTCGAGGTGTTTGACATGCCAGCAAGTGAAAGCAGAGCATCAGTTTCCTTCCGGTTTGTTACACCCTACTTCTATTCTGGAGTGGAAATGGGATAGGATTACCATGGATTTTGTGATTGGGTTGCCTCCTACACCTAGAAAGAAAGATGTTGTATGGGTAATAGTTGATAGACTAACTAAGTCGGCACACTTTCTTCCTGTTAGGACTGACTTCACCATGGAGCAGTATGCAGAGCTTTATATAGATGAGATAGTGAGATTACATGGGGTTCCTTCTTCCATCATTTCAGATAGAGATCCGAGATTTACTTCTAGATTTTGGAAGAAGCTACATGAGGCCTTGGGTGCTAAGCTGAATTTCAGCACAGCTTTTCATCCTCAGACTGATGGTCAGTCAGAGCGGGTTATTCAGATTTTGGAGGATATGTTAAGAGCTTGTGCTATTGAGTTTGAGGGCAGTTGGGAGAAGTACATTCGACTTACTGAATTTGCCTACAATAACAGTTATCAGTCGAGCATTCAGATGGCTCCCTTCGAAGCACTATATGGCAGGAGATGTAGGACTCCACTGTGTTGGTCGGAATTGAGTGAGGGTAAGATTATAGGTCCAGATTTGATTTGAGACACAGAGGATAAGGTCAGAATTATCAGAGATAGATTGAAAGCAGCTTCAGATCGTCAGAAATCTTATGCGGATTTGAAGAGGAAAGATATAGAGTATGCAGTGGGAGATAAGGTTTTCCTTAAGGTATCTCCGTGGAAAAAGATATTGAGATTTGGAAGAAAGGGTAAGCTTAGTCCTAGGTTCATTGGTCCATATGAGATCATTGAGCATGTGGGTCCATTAGCCTATAGACTAGCTTTACCATCAGACCTGGATAGGATACATAATGTTTTCCACGTGTCTATGTTGAGGAGGTATCGGTCCGACCCATCACATGTGATACCAGTTGATTCTGTTACCATAGAGCCAGATTTGACTTATGAGGAAGAACCAGTGAGGATACTTGCGAGGGAAATCAAGGAACTAAGGAATAAGAGAATTCCTTTGGTAAAGGTCCTTTGGAGAAACCATAAGACCGAGGAAGCTACATGGGAAAGTGAAGATATTATGAGACAACAGCATCCTCAGTTATTTACACCAGGTAAATTCGAGGACGAATTTCATTTAAGGGGGGGAGAACTGTAACAGACTGATTTTTCTTTTAGTGTCGGTAATAGTGATTTACCGGTCTGTGAATAGTACCATCGGTCCGGGACTTGGTATTATTTTAGTCCGGAAAAATTACTATGCATAGTTAATATTTTATTTACTATTTTAGGAGCATGTTTGCATGATTTAGGTGGGTAGAAAATATTTAATGAATATTTTTGGAGAGTTTATGTATTAAATGCATAATATTTCTAGTGTGGTATATTAAGAAATAAATGAGGAATTATTTTTAGTGGAGTTCATTTAATTAATTGTTGGAGTTAAATAAGAAGTAGAAGAGATTTATTTGAGGAATATTTAGAGCCATTGGATGAGATTACTTAGGACTTGATCTTAGCCACACATTTGACATGAAATTTGGAAGTCAAATTTGACTTTGGCACTTAAAGTAAACACCACAACACTTTTTGTTTTCTTCTCTTCTCTTCTCCACGCCATTTCCATCTTCTTCCTTCTTCTTTCATTTTCTTCATTTTCTTACCTCCAAATTTACCACCAAACTACCTAATTAAACCATAGATTAGTACTTAATCCTTAAGAATTAAGAAGTAGAAGTTGAGTTTGGTGATTAAAAGCAAAGAGAAGTGAAGTTACCATTGAAGCAAGTAAGTTGTGGTTTTTGAGTTTTGTGAATTGTTGAGTAGAATTCATGGTTTAGACATGTTATTGATGTATTAAATCATGCTCCAACTATTTCTTTTGTCAAGTTTTGCTTGTAATGTTGATTTTTCATGCTTTGAAGAGGTTGGAGAACCATCCTCAAAGGGGAAAGAGAAAGCCAAGGAGTAAGGCTTTCCAAGCTTAATCAAGCTTGTTAATAAGGTTAGTGCAATCATAATTTCACTTGTTTAAGTTGTTTTACATGGTTAGGGTTTTGAATATATTTTGGGAACTTTGTATGTTTTGTTGAAATTGCTGAATTTTAATGTGAGATGTGTTCTGCCGTGGGATTGGAACTCATTTTTGACCCCCTTTATACTTCCCATTTGTTTCTGACTTCTTCATGAAAGTTGTAGCTCTATTTCTCAGCTTTCCAAAACATATTCTTATGTCTAATTCCAATACTTGTAGCTCAACTTATGATTGAAATACCAAAACTGGTTCTGTTATGATGTCTTACCTGTCTATCCGAAATGATTGTCCATTTTGACCACTCAATTGGAAAAATAACGTTTTATGTTCTTCATAAAAGTTATATCTTTACTTCTTATCTTTCCAACCCATCCTCTTGTGTCCAAATTGGATATACATAGCTCAACTTATGGCTGAAACACCCAAACTGACTCTGTTGTGTCGGGCCACATGCATTACTAAATTGAGTGCCCATTTTGACCACTATAATGATAAGATTAGGTTCTGAGTTCTTCATAAAAGTTGTTTCCCTGTGTCTTGAGAATTCTCTCGTTCTAGATTAGTTTCATTTGAGTGTTTGGTGAAGTAGGAATTCAAGAAACATTGGACTTGGTTCTGCTGAATCAGGTCTGATCTGTTGGTCTGTGTTCTGAGCTTTTCTTTGCTATCTTACTGTGTGATCTGGCTGTGGTCCCTTCTGAACATTTGTATAATTTTGTCTTAGCTTTCTAATGAACCTGATTTCATTCAATTTGGAGACCCCTAAGTCAACTTATGTGTTAAAAACCCTGCAAAGGTCAAGTTTATGAAAATGCTGAAAAGTTCTTGATTTATGTACTTTTATACTATCTTAAGTATATATACATCTATAGTGTTTTGAGTAAAAATTTTGAACTGATGAGTACTAAATGAAGAGGTTTTGACTAAGAATTATTGCTTTTGTGAAAGAATGATTTTGATTTGGGCTCTACTATGCATGATTGAGACGTGGTATGATGAGATGGATTTTCTTATTGTGAAGCTATGATCATATGCTAGGGTTATCAGCCCTTATAAATGGGCGGACGCGCTTATTTGTGTGATGGGGTGGTGCTTTCATAGGCCACGGTGGTGCTTTCATAGGCCACGATTGTGTGATGGGGGTGGTGCTTTCATAGGCCACGGTGGTGCTTTCATAGGCCACGAGTATGTGATGGGGGTGGCGCTAACATAGGCCACGATCAAATCTGCTTATGTTCATTCTGCATGAGTATGAGCCTTAACGAAAAAAAATGAAATTTTATTGTTGCTATAAAAGAATGAAGACATATTTGTATTTATAATCTTCTCATTGCTTTCAAAGTATTTGAATTAAATGAATGCGATTTCTGTATTTATATAGTTGAGTAATTTAAGTTTTGCCTTGGCTATTTTTGTTAATTAAATTGTTGGTTATTTAGCACCCCTGAGTCTTCCACTCAGCGCGTTGATTTTTATCACGCGCAGGTTAGGAGCGGAGGGTGTTCTTCAAGACCAGAGGACAAGCATCAGAGTAGAGATCACATTTTGGGTAGGATATTTTGTAAATGGTGATTTTTGGCATGTATATAAAGATTGTATTATGGAGGTTGTATATAATAAGTTTATAATGTATTAAGAGTTATGATTATTGAAGGAAATAACATCTTATTATATTTTTGGTGTATGATGATTATATATTCCTTGAAAGGAATGTGTTTAGACTATGATGCGTATGTTGATGGATATTTAGAAGTGCTTGTGGTATGTTATGTTGAATTGGAGTTTTGGGGTTTGGAGAAAATTGGAAGTGTGTATATTTTCTTTGTGTGGCAAGTTAATTTTTAGGGGAAACTCTTGCGAAATTTTCGTAGGAATTTCCTTAAATATTATTTTCGTTAACAAAAAAAAAAAAAAAAAAAAAACAAAACAAAATGTTAATTACTTGCCTCCTTATGAAAATTTAACCACTTCTAATTTGTGATCTAGCTTTAATAAGTGACATAAGACGGTGCTCCGGCACCGATTGTGGCATCCGCCGTCTGGTTCTTCGGGATTGGCCGGTGGGTGTTACATCGGTAGAGAAATAAAATTTATTATAAAAAAGAAATTGATATCGAGATTAGATTACGTAGAAAAATTAAGAGTTTAAATTAAAATTCTAAGAGTGGTAAAGAAATACTTTATCTGATATAGTTACTTTTTTTTTGTGTCATTCTTAAATTTCTTAGATCGCCCGGGTCCATCTAGTGCTCCTCCAGGACAGAATCAAAGCTAGAACTTCGCTCTCCATCACAGTGAGTAATAATAAATAATGCAGATCAACATGCATTTGCATAGCATTTTTTTTACAAACCTTATTTATGGTATAATTGTATATTTGGATGGATTTGGTGTAATGCGTTGAAAGAATTGTTTGATTACTTGTGCTGTGCATATACTGTGCCTTGTTTGTGTGGAATTGGGATGAAGTGGGTCACCATGGGTTTGTGAGATTGTTTCTGTTATATGGATCCTGATTCTGATTTCTGTTATATTCTGATTCTGTTATATGGATCCTGATTCTATTTCTGTTAGCCGGGTAAATGGGAGATCGGCGCCCCCGTGTGCACCTGATAATTCTGTTTATTCTGAAACCACAGGATGGCCGCTTGTTGTTGCGCACCTGAAAATCTAGATTTGATTGCAGCCCGCAGGGTGGCCTCCTGTTGTGAGCGCTTGATGATCTAGATTGGAAGGAGACCACCGGGTTGCCTCCTGTTGGTATGGAAAAGAAAGAGAGAATGGAAAAACAATGAGAGGGCTGGTCAAGTGAGGATTAGACCGGTCGGCCAGTATGGGGGATTGGCTCCCTGGTGCACATGTGAGAGGATGAGCCATGTGGGAGGACGGCTCATCGGGGGTTCGGTGACTCCACTGACTAATTTCCACGTGATGTGATTATTTGAAGGTGATATTGTTTGTGGGTGCTGATGTAATGTCATATGATTGAATGTTGTGTGTTCATTCAGTATACTAGGGTGCATTTTGCTTGACTGTATGTGGTGTGTATTATTTATTATTATTCACTGAGTTGCAAAACTCACCCCCTTCTCTCCAAACCTCCCAGGTACTAGGAAGCAGCTGATTTGACTGAAGCTCTGCAATCTTCTCCGCAGAGTTATAAATGTAAATTTTATATTTCTGTTATTTAATTTTGGATGTATAAGTTACTCTATTATCAGATTATTATTGAACTCCGCAGTTATAGGGTTGTGTATTACTATTGGACTTATTGTTAACACTACACTCTAAATTAAATATTATGTAATTAGCTGCAGGTGAACCAGTAAGCCCATAGTGTGATTATAATTTATTGTGAATAGGCCCTGGTTAGATATTATGTGTTAATTGAGATTGAGGCTTACTGTTTTGATGAATTAATTGGGCAAGATAGGTAGACAGATTGGATAATTTAGGCTTACTACGGGCCTCGGGGCCTTAAGCTTACCTGGGCCCTAGTGCCGGTCCGGCCCACGGAAACGTGTCGTGACAGTAAAAAAGAAGGTACAAACGGCTAGTTTTTGAGATTTGAGGTGACTTTTATTTTTTTTTTAAATAAATTTTATTTATTTTTAATCAATTATTTATTTATTTATTATAATTTACTAAATTATCCAAAATTATAGTTGTGATTTTTCTGTTATAAGGGACAATTTGGGAAACTAATAAATGAAAACTATGTATAAATATGAGGAGTTGATGATTTTTTTTTTCACAACCAATTATATCCTAACTCTCCTTTTATTCTCAATCAAAATTCTCTCAAATTTATGTAGTGCATTATTTTTTCTATTGCTTTATCTTTCTTAATATTGGAATTATCTATTGTTTATTTTTTATTTTCATACATCCAATTCTAAATTCCTTCTAATCTCAATTTTTCCATTCATAAATTTACTTCATTTGATTTTTTTTAATAATTTTCTTATTATTTGGAAATAATAATTTCCAACTCATTCCATTAATTTCATATTCCATTTATTCATTTTTTTCCATAATTCCATTCAAAAATATGGCATACAATTCACAAAGCTTCAACTCCAAGGGAAAACGAGTTGCTCAAAGCGTGGAAGAAATTGATTCAAACGATCCATTGATTAATTTTTCACCACAATTTAATGATGAAGTTCAATATCAAACTCTAGTTGAGGAACGTTATACTCGTCGTCATTAACCACAAGAAGAAGCAACATCTCCTAATATTTCAATAGGTAAACCACCGGAATAAGATATTTTCAAGAAGCACTTTGCAAAAATTGTTCAAGATAACGGAGAAATCAATGCAGTTCGATGTAATTATTGCAAAAAAGAATATGCATTCAAGGTTGGAGGAGGTTATGGCACTCTCAATAGGCATTTAAAATCACATCATCCAAGTGAGGTAGGAATGGATGTAACTCAAACTCAATTATCGTCATCAAGGTATGGTGATCCTAACACTCCTCTATTTAAATATAGTGATGAAACTAATAAAATTGAAATGGCTAAAATGGTTTGTATGGAACGATAATCTTTTTCATTTGGTGAAAAAATTGGATTTAATAACTATTGTAAAAAAGCATTAAATCCTTTAGCAAAAAAAATACCTAGGAATACACTTAAAAGGACTATTTTATCTATTTATTTGAAAGAAAAAGAAATTTTAAAAAATGTATTTGCAAATTTTAATGGTAAAATTGCTATTTGTTGTGATATTTGGTGTGATGCTTGGCAAACTCATTCTTATATGGGTGTTACTTCCCATTGGATTGATAATGAATGGAAAATTCAAAAAAGAATTATTGCACTTAGAGTTTTTGATGACTCTCACACCGCCCATAATATTTTTACCATGTTAAATATTATTTTAGAAGAATATGGTTTGACTAAAAAAATTTTTACAATTGGTTTTGATAATGCTAGTGCAAATATGACATCAATAAATAAATTAAAAATTCTTTGTCAACCTAAATTTGGTGGACAATTTTTTCACACTAGATGTGCATGTCATATTTTAAATTTATATGTTCAAGATGCATTAACAACATTAAATGTATTTTTACGTCCAATAAAAAATGGATATGTTAGAAAAGAATTTAAAAATTTTTGTTACTCTATGGGAAAAAAATATAAAAAATTTTCAAGAGATATTCCTACAAGGTGGAATTCAACTTATAAAATGTTAAATGAGTCTTATGAATATAAAGATATTCTTTCTTCCATTATGCAATTGCATGCATCACATTTTCAACTTTATCCAACCAATTGGACTATTTGTAAAAAAATATCAGATATTTTGCAAGTTTTTGAAAATTGTACAAGGATTTTTAGTGGTGTTTATTATCCTACTTTCCATTTATTTCCATTTCATTGTTTGGCCATAAATAGTGCCATAATTGAAAATGAAAATGATGATTATTTACAAGAATGTATATTAATGATGAAAACTAAATAGTTAAAATATTATACTGAAATTCCGGATTTAAATTTAGTTGCATTTTTTCTTTGTCCTAGATTTAAGTTAGTTGCATTAGAAGAATTTTTTCGTCTTTATTATGAATCTTTTAATATTGAAGTAGATTATTTTTCTCTTACTAATAATGTTTTAAGGTATGTCCGTCAATTGTATGATGAATATTCTAAATTAGTATCTCCCCTTCCTCAAGTATCACATCCACAAACTACACAATCCACTAAATTTCATTCTACACAATTTACTTTCATGCAAAATGTTTCAAAAAAACCAAGGGAGGGTCCACATTCATACACAGAAATTAAGACATATATTAGCACAAATTTTGAGTTTTTACGTGATGATGCGAATGAAGACCCAACAAAATTTGACATTTTGGGTTGGTGGAAGAAGCATGCAAATCGCTTTCCAGTCTTAGTTTCAATTGCAAAAGATATTCTTGCTTGTCCAATTTCTACTGTTGCAGTGGAACAAGCTTTTAGTGCAGGTAGGCAAATTTTAGATCCAACACGATCAAGATTATCGCCAAATAATGTGAAAATGCAAGAATGTGTTGACGATTGAACTAGAGCGGCATTGAGAACTCAAGACCAACAAAATTCAAGCAATGATGATGATTCCGGCTCATTAACGGGGACTAGTGGCACCGATGACTAAAATTAATTGTAATAATTGGGAGGTTATTTTCCATTGTAATAAAAAAAAGAACTACGTGGACTTTGATTTTCTCTAATTTTCAAGAGGATACGTAGGCAATTAAATTAAAATT
The DNA here is from genome assembly GCF_041381405.1 of Jatropha curcas. Classification (NCBI taxonomy): domain Eukaryota; kingdom Viridiplantae; phylum Streptophyta; class Magnoliopsida; order Malpighiales; family Euphorbiaceae; genus Jatropha; species Jatropha curcas. The sequence continues at coordinate 20,688,195 of NC_143161.1, forward strand.
TGTCAATTTTAATTTAATTCAAGCCCAAAATAAAAAAAATTATAATTTTCTATATTAGTGAGTTAGCAAAATTTGTAAATTTAATGTAATAATAGTTCTAAGTTAATAAAAGTTTTTCTTTTAAAATTTTATAATAATTTATTTAGTTAATAAAATCTAAATATTTTAAAATTATTTTTTTTATGTATTTGGAATCAAAATTTTATTATTTTTTTTAAAAATTTGTGCAATACTGGAACCGAATCGGAACCGTAATTCGAACCAGACCGAAACCGGAGGTTCAAGGATCGGTTCCGATTCAAAATTTTAAACATCTCGAACCGGCGGTTCATTGAACCGGCCATGCCTACCATAAATTACCGTGTTTGACCATCGAAAGATTCTAGTCGATAAAACTCAACTAAAAAAAAAAAAACACTTTGTTCAAAGCGCGTGTAAACCACCCATCTTTTTTAACCCGTGCAGCTTCGTTTGTTTTTTTTTGTCAAACTAAAACTCCATCTTGATGAGCATCAATTAATTGTTTTTAGTAAAGATAAAACAATTATTCGAATTCCAGTTTCATGTCAATCTTTAGTCCCATAACCATTAACTGACATCGTTTTAGCACTTAATCTCTATATATAATGTAAAAAATCTATCAACGTAAAAAAAAAAAAAAAGATAAAAGTGTTTTTTTTTTATTTTTTTTAACTACATAAATATGATAAATAAATATTCAACCAGTTTGATTTTTTTTTGGAAAGGAACCATTCCAAGTTGAATTAACTTTGAGAATAATAGTTCAACGATAATTCAAGAACTAAGTCCTAAATATGAAACTGAGCAAAATGAATGGAGAATTTAGCAAGAAGGTGGGCACTCATATTTGCTTGTCTTCTAACCCACTTAATCTTAATATCAGTTCTAAGAGATAAAATTGTTTTACAATCAAAAAAACAACCAAGCCAAAATCAGAATTACCAATACTAGAGGAGTTAATAGCACTAACTAATCAGAAAAAACACATCCATTCTGAGGCAGGTTGTGCTGTGCATAAGAGAGACATTGTGTAAGAGCTAGAGCTTCCGCAAGTGATGGATTAACACCCCCTTCTTGGAAACCTGAAATTGCACAAGTAAACGTCCCTTCTCCAGTCTCGACAACCACTCCAAAGCCGACAAAGTCCACGCCCGAGAAGATCGCAGCATCCACAAATGCCAACCAGTTAGCATTATCTGAGAGTTGCACCAATGAGCCAATAAACATGTGAGGACGAATCTGGATGGTGTCATTAACAATAGAGGTTGTATTTGGCAAATTGTGAAAATCAAAGGAATAATTGTATGCTGCCAAGTGTACTTGTAAAGGAGATAACACATTATTATTCTAAAGAGCATCATTACGAGAGCACCATAACTTCCATACATAAATAGCCATGCATCCAGATTTGTCACGTCCTTGGGCATGAAGAATGTGCATAAAAAATTCTGGAAAAGAAACATTATTATTAGGGATAGTAAATCCTCCAAGAACCCAAACAATTAAGGATCTTTGACAATGAACCAAGGCATGATTAACCTCTTTCTTCCTCAATGCAAAATAAACAGCTGCCACCCACATCCATACCTCTTTTTCTCAGATTCTCTAGAGTAGGCAACACATTTCTAACTGCACGCCACATACAATCACGGACCTTCGGAGGGACAGCTAGCTTCCAAATATGACTCCAAATCCCATTATTAACATCAAAAGGCTCACTTCTAATAGCCTTAAACCCCACGTGATACCCGGATTTAATCGAATAAACTCCTTTTCTATCAAAATGCTATCAAAATGCCAAACAAAGATATCCCTCCGATCATGAATGCTAAGAGGAATACTAAGGATAGCTCTCATATCTCTCATGCTAAATAACTGCATAATCTTATTAATATCCCATTTCCTATCACCATGAACAAATAAATCACAAACCCTCGTATAATCATGAATAAACAAATGTCCATCCTCCACTATAAAGGAGTCATCTTTAGAAATCCAAGGATCGTAACAAAAATATCTTTACCATCCCCCACTCTCCATCAGATTCCCTGTTTTAAAATAGCACTATAAGAAAAATTACTCTGACAAGTAAAGATACAATTATTTTCTGAAGTAGTTGAAAGAAACCCCCTGGGAAATATTTAACTTTGAAAATTCTATAAACTAGAGTATTGTTCTCGGTCAATAACATCCACCCCTGTTTTCCTAACATAACAGAATTAGAACACCGAAGATCCCTCAACCCCATCCTCCCCCCCCCCCCCCCCCCCCCTCCCTCCTTTTTTACTCCCGCTCATTCTATCCTAAGAAAGCTAGTTTATGTTGTTACTACTCTCTTTCTTCTGATTCCACCAAAATCTATTCATGATAACCTGTAATTCCCTACAAACAGAAATAGGAATAAGACAAACACTCATGCAATAATAGGGAATCGCCTGAGCAACTGACTTAATACGGACATCCCTACCTCCACGAGATAAGATCCTATTATTCTAACCATTAAGCATACTCCATAACCTGTCCTTAAGGAACCCAAAAATTTGACGCTTATTACCACCAATTAAAGAAGGTAGGCCTAGATAATTACCACGACTCAAGGGATTAAAAACCTCCAAAATATGAGAAATATCATTTTTTAAATTATCCTCAAAATTTGGGCTAAAAAGGATACCAAATTTTTGGAAATTCATAGATTGGCCAGAAGCGAGCTCATACTCTTTAAAAAGCTCTTTAACCTTAGATGCCTCCCTTATACTAGCATCAAAGAAGAACAAAGAATCATCTGCAAATAACAGATGCGAGACACTCGGACACCTTATAGTCACTCTATACCCATGCACTAAGCCTTTTCTCTCAGCGTCCTAAAATAATAAAGATAATCCTTCTGCCACCACAAGAAATAAATAGGAAGAGAGTGGATCACCATGTCTCAGACCTCTACCTGGGGTAATAGGGCCAGCCTGGTTCCCATTAATATTCACCATAGAACGAACATTAGTAAAGCAGATACGCAACCACCTAACCCACTCCTCCGAAAAACCCAGCCTAAGAAGCATATCCCGCAAATAATCCCAGTTGATTCTATCATAGGCTTTACTAATATCTGTCTTAAGAGCACAAGAACAAGAATTCCCTCTAGTATTTTCAACTTATGGATAGTCTCAAAAGCAACAAGAATATTATCCGTAGTCAACCGTCCGGGAAGAGTCCGGGAAGAAAAGTAGACTGAATATTAGAAATAATTCTAGGCAAGATTTTCTTAAACCTTTTGGCTAAAACCTTAGACAAGATTTTGTAAAGCACATTACACAAAGCAATAGGTCTATAGTCCTCAACACTCACTGAATTATTATGCTTAGGAATCAAAACAATGTTGGTATCAGTTAAGGTAAGAGGGAAAGTACCTTGCTGAAGCCATAGCCTACAGCTGTCAGCAACATCAGTACCCAAGATATGCCAGAATTTCTGATAAAAAGCAGGATTTAGCCTATCTAGACCCAGAGCCTTATTAGGGTGCATTTGAAAGATTGCTTCTTTGAACTCCTCATTAGAAAAGGTGTTGTCATAAAGCTATTGCCCTCGTGCTAACCCGAGAAGGAACCAATCTCATTAATCTATCCCTTTCGGAAGCTTCGCCTGTAAAGGCCAATCTAAAGTAATCGGTCATCAAACCATTAAAGGCCTTCGACTTCGACACCCATTGGACATCATCTCCCAGAAGTTTTTCAATTTTATTACGCCTTCTCCTGGATTTACTGTGATTGTGAAAAAACTTTGTAGTTTTGTCACCATTTTTGAACCAAAAAATCTCCGCCTGTTGCTTAGACCGAATCTCCTCCAGCGCCAAAAGCCTATTCCATTCTTTCCTAAGTGACACAAAGCTAGCATGATCAATAGTGTCTTGTGTGACTCAAGAAAATTTTTAATATAGTGCTTCTCCAAAAATTCTTGTTCCTAAGAAGACCCCAATTTTTAACTTCTTTAATAATACTATCCTGTTTAGCAATAATATCAATTGCAACTTCACACCACCATGCCCTACGCAACTGATTCCAATTCATTATCGGTTAACCACGCATTATCAAAGCAGAAGAAGCGCTTCTGATTATGCTGAACTTGAGTATCCATTTCCACCAAGAGCGGTGCATGGTCTGACACAGGCGCAACCACTGTTGAGCAAAGGGCGTCCGCAAATAAACTAGCCCAGTCCCCATTTCATTGCCCAATCCAATTTTTTCCTTGATACAGAATTGTGTCCCACCCCTGTAAGTCCATGTAAAAACTAAACAAGAAGTAGGAAGGTCACTAAGATTTGCATCATTCAACACTTCCCAAAAACCATTCATAAGGAAAAACAATCTCTGCAAACCACCTTCTTTTTCTAAATTTGAAGCAATATCATTATAGTCTAAGGGATACGATTTCTAGCTGCTAATGCTCGAATTAGATTCCAAGAAGCATGTCTTCTGTTGCTTTCCGGGTATCCCTAGATGTAACATCCTACTGATCGAGTCATTGCATTTAACGAGTCGAGTCGAGTCGGGACAAACCAGAACCCGGTGCGAGCCATAAAAATTAAATAAATCAAAGACTTGGACCTAATTGAATGAAACATAAAGATGTAGACTCAATTGAAATAAAAGTATAAGGATTAGGACTTAATTGAAATAAAGTATAAAGTTTAGGTATTAAATGGTAAAATATTAAAAATTTAGGTACTATTTGATAATTTTTTAACATACTAGAAGATATATTTGGAGGTTACTTGAAAATTCCATTCACTTTACCTACTCCATCTTCTCCTTTGTCTTCTTCCTTCACTTTACCTTCTCCATCTTCTCCTAAAAATGAAAGAATAATGATATGTGTGCTTACATGCTTATTTATTTAATTCTTATTAAATTGAGATATCCACTGAACTTTATTTGCTCAGCAAATTAACTGTTTTAACTAGCAGATTTTGGGTCTGGACCGTAGAGAGTCATCTTTACAATTGCTGCAGTTCATCTTTTGAAGACCCAATCTTAACTACTCATTTTGATATTTTGGTTCTGTGGCATGTACAAGGCACATAGTTGGGTCTATTTAATTTTGGAAAATAGTGTAATGTTTTGTATATATTAAATAAATGTTTGTATATAAATGATGTATAAAGCAACAGCATGACATAATATGTAGCATACAGGATGATATCAGCATGACAGAACATAGGTTCAACCATATTGTAGCGTCTCGGTTCGGTTCATTCGGGTTAACGGGTGGACCGGGAAGGGATGTTACAGTAGAAGCTCGTGAACCTTAAAGTAACACACTGCCTTCTTATAGTGTAATCAATAAAGTTTTGAGAGTACCCAATGATAGAAAGGTCTACAGTATTACATAGCAAAGATAGACCACCCCTAATGTTGAGACTGTCAACCAAAAAACAAGAATCAAACCCCACCAAGTTACAAATTTCCTCCATTCTATAACCATGAATCTTTGTTTCCATGAGAAAAACTATTACCGGCTTATAACTGGACAATAGGTCCTTTAAAGCATAAACTATATGAGGATTGTCGGCTCCTCTACGGTTCCAACTGAGGAGTTTCATAATTTACAGTCGTCCTGTTTATCGGGATCAACCGTTGATTTTAGAACTGCCAATGTAGCCATCATATTAGAGCCAATTGTAGAATTCGTTGTTGAAGAAACGACAATAGTAGCACGTGAGTTATTTTTCATAGGCCTTTTTTTTTTAATTCCTCAGGCTTGATTAAACCTTCCTCCTCTCCAAGCCCAACACCACTAGGTCAGCCCACATTCAATTGTTTTGTTTCCATAAAACCCAATCCACTGGTCATTATTTTCATATGTCAACTTCGAGCCAAAAAGGGATGGTCGAAATTTTTGTGTAGGCATTAATGTGTTATCCTTCCTCGCAAATCCCAAATTTGAAGCCATCGATCCTGCAAAGTCAACTTCCTTCTCTTCACGAAGCCAAGAACTCACCGATTGTGAATTTCGACCGCCAAGGACCCTAATATGGTCATCTCACTCCGGAACTAACTCCTCCTTGCTCCTCTTTGACCAAAGCTCGCAGAACGAATCTGTATGGCCCAACCTTCCACACAGATAACAAAACACTGGTAGCCTCTCATAATGAAATTGAACATAGAACACCTTGCCTAAGGAATCCACAATTTTCTTCCTCCTTCGCAAGGGCTGTGTATATCAAGTTTGACCCGAATTCTCATAAACTTATTAGAATGTAGAGATAAATTTTTTGAATCACAGGCAATAAAAGGGCCAACAAAGTTCCCTAAAGATTTGACAATGAGTTCAATCATGAATCCTGCCAGTAGGTCATGAACCTGTACCTAAATATTGGCAGACAATAGAGGAATCACTATAAAAAAATCGGTAAATTGCGACTGACATATCAGTCGCAAAATATAAGAAATCGGTCGCTAAATGGATGTAGCAACCGATTTGCGACAGAAATTAATCAGTCACAAAAGTGCTCGTCGCAAATAATTTTGTGACCGATTGTCTAAGCGGTAGCAAATTAGCTACCGACTAGTCAGTCACAAAATTATAAATATTGGTCACAAATTAGTGACCGACTAATTGGTGGAAAAAAGTATCGGTCGCAATTATCAAACGCGGTCGCAAATCGGTCCCAAATTCTGAAATTAATTGGTTGGTGATATATCATAAATTTAAATTTAACGGTTATAATTTGATTGCAATTCGGTCGCTAGTCGATCGCAAAATATAATTAGAGACACAAAAAAAAAAAAAATTAATAATATTAAAAACCATAATTTTTTCCATTGTCAAAAATTGACATATAAATCCATATCACAAGCATCATTAGAAACAATAACAATCTAAGAGAGAACTGTAAATGTAATGTAGTATACAAAATATGAAAAAATCAACGACAATCTAAGAATTATCATCCTTGTCCATGTGTACTGCGTCCTTGGCCACGACCTCCACGTGAAACACTGCCGGACGCGTCTGAGTCAACCGCCCTGCCTCTAGCCATTTGTACTACAGATAACAGAACCTATGTATGTATATATACAATTATATGAATTGTAGAACATGTGGTAAATATGTATAAATATGTATAAGGGTAATTATATATATGTAAACTTACTAAGATTATTTCTAACTAAGGTTAACTATATATATATAAACTTACTATAATATCAGTAAGTGTACGATTTCTCATTTTTCAGTTTTTAAAAAAATTTCGGCAGTACTTTTGACATAATATAATCAAATCTCAAGTCAAAACACACTCACATAAACATTTATATATAATCCTAACGTATTTCCAAAGTAAAAATGGCCACTGCTGGGCCTCCAACTCAAACATATCATTCATGTGATTTCCACTCAACAAAAACGATCCAGTGTGATTAGTGAGACAATGCTTGCGTATGTTTACCAAAATAGGATGATACTGTATTTACCAAAATTTCTCTCCAAGCCTTGTGTCAAAGATAATAACAAATTAGCAAATGACTTGTAGTTTAGTGGTGTCAAGATGGTAGTTAGACTTGTGAAAATTTGAGTTAAAATTTTAATAGGAATCAAATAAAAAAACATATTTTTGGTTGAAACATAAACTTTTTTGTTGAAAATTATGTGATGAATTGACAGAGGTTTCCTTCCAAAATAAGATGCAAATATAATGGAGCTATCTTGATTGCTAGGGATAATGAAATTAACATATCATAATTCAATGTTTCATTTAATGAAAAGAGGTTAAGGATCCAATCTTTAGGTCTCCTAAGTCCCTTTTCATAATTTTTTTTGAAAAATCCAGTATTATTTATATATAGTAAGTAATTACATATAAAGTAATTTCAAAAAAATAAATTTCAATACACTTATTAATTTGATTACTATAAAATTTGATTAGTATTAAATTACACTCATTAATTTTTTTTTTACAAGTTACAATTATTTCTAATAATTGTGCATTATTTTTTACAATTTAGACTTAAGGTCATTTTTCTATTATCCATTCATTAATACAATTTTACAACAAAAAATATTATCCATTCATACAAAATTACAACAAACAAAAATTCTATAAAAAAAAGCAAATACATAAAGAAAAACTTCAAATTTTCCAACAAATCCTATGTATAACAAAAAATATATTATCCATTCAAAATTACAACAAAAACTTCACCAACATTCTCACAAAATAAAAAACAATTTACAAATAACAAATAACAAATAACAAAATCAACATAAAATAAAATAAAATATAAATCATTTTGCAACATATATAAAAACAAAAATGCTGATAAAATAAAAGGGTAAGAGCACCTACCTAACCAGGCAACTGACGTGGCTTCTCCGCCGACAAGACCTTCTCTGGCGACCAGAGCTTCTCTGTCGACCGGCGTTGCATCAGGGTGACGTGCTAGAAATAGAGGGAAGTGAGAAAAGAGGAGAAGTGGCGCGCTGCAATTGCGCCAAGGGGACCAAGTGGTTATAAAGCCCTAACTTTTTGAGACCGATAATTCATTTAAAAATCGATCGCAATTTTTAATCATATGATGTCGTTTTATAATCAAACAAATTGCGACCGACTTGCGACCAAAGAAGTCGGTCGCAAAAAATGGTCACAAATTCGTCACTAATCCGTTGCAAACCAGATACTAAATTTGGCGCAGCACTGCTGCGCGCAATTTAGCCAAACAAATTGTGATTGAATTGTGACCAAAGAAGTGAGTCGCAAAAAATCGGTTGTAAATTCGTCACTAATCCATTGCAAACCAGATACTAAATTTGGCGCAGAACCGCAGCGCCCAATTTTGCAATGGACAGAAAAACGGTCGCAAATGTGGTCGCAAATTCATCTCAATTGAGTTGCAAAATTTATTAGCGCTAGAATTAGCGACGGATACGCAGTGGGTCGCAATTCCGTTGCTAATATTGTCGCAAATTGGTCACAAATCCATCGAGAAATATTTAATTTCTGTTACTTCAAAATTCATCGCAATCAGTCGCAAAATCATCGCAATATTGCGACCGATTTATGTCGGTCGCAAAAATTGATCGCAAACCGTGTTTTTTTTTTGTAGTGAATATTTAAAGGTTCCACTTCCTTCTCTACAGGACTCAGCGGTTGAATGTCCATGGCGCCCCCTCAGTAACTCTCCATATCAACACTATTGTAGGAGCTAAACAATAACCTTTTTGCCCTCAAATTTGAAATATTGACACCACACAATGGATGCTAGAGGTTTGCGAAGGTTGATCTCATAGATTGAAAATTCACAGAATTATAAGTGAGAAAGATTCCCGCAAGACAGTACACATAAGGCAAAACCACCTCATGAGAAATAGCAACCACGTTTAACCCATCATCCTCTGCCTCGGTGATGGACGGATTTTCAAAGTCTTGCTCAATTACACTGGTGGAATTACAGATCATAAAAGAAACAAAGAAAGTAAGGAAAATACCATGCCACAGAGAGCATACGTGTAAAGATTTTGATAATAATTACATTTTTTCATTACCTTAAGGACCCGAAAAGAAAGGCTTAATTGAATATGCTGAAAAAGAAGGGAATCAAGGAAAGAGAAAATGCAAGAGAGAGTATTTCGCTTTTTGTAGGTAGGACAGAGGAAAGAGAAAAAAGAATTATGATGTGGCATCTTTTAAAATAATTTTTTATTTACCAATAAATTCCACATCAGCTTCCCACGGGAGATAACTGAAATCTGCTAAAAGGACTTTTATATTACTTAAATAGAAGTTCGTATATTTTTAAGAAACAAATTAAAATTCGTGGACAATAAAGAAATAGGACTACATAGGGATAGTGAGTGAAAATAAGTTTCAAAGTACTAAGAAAGTTTTTGAAATAAATAAGAAATTTAAATAAATCCAAAAACCCTTAAAAAAAATAAACATTCCTATTTCAAGACTTCAAATCAAATTGCAATAGACTTCTCAAAATCCTTAGAGAGATTGTTCAGTAGCTTCCCAATGTGTTGGGCCTATGTCATTATCTTTGTAATGGTCTTACTACGGAGCTTCACAGTAGGACAAGAAATCATTCTAAGCATCACATTTCTGCAGATATTCTTCTTAAAACACCAGATCACTCTGCAATAAGACCGTTTCACATTTCCATCATACTAGTTTTTTTGTTCCATCAAATCGAATAAAATACAATATTTATATATAGTGTCATGCACTGCTAAGTAAAGACTCTTCCCTAACCTAAAACCACCCTTCCAAATGATTTCCTGATAGGCCTTGTGAACTCATTTTAGATATGGTTTAGGATCTACAAGTTGAGCGAGTTTACTTGACACAATCCAAATCGTGGGTCGGACCGGCATTAATCCAAATCGTGGGTCGGACCGGCATTAGGGCCCAAGTAAGTTTAAGGCCTCTGAGACCCGTAATAAGCCTAATTTATGAAAATTCACTACTTTAAAAGCTGAATTTAGGAACGATAAACCCATATTTGACGTTATGTAATTAATCTGTCAAATTATATCTCTGTCCCAGCTTCAATGTTTCATATAGTTCATAACTTAAGCCTGTATATATATATATATATAAGTATAATTCACGTCATTTATAATATGGGCAAAATGGTCCATTCATAACCTTCAAAGTCAAATAAAATATAATCCACAGTTTTATTGACCAACATAATATTAATTTTAATTTTTACATAATAATATGTAAAGCAAACATCCTAACTGCAGAGCCCAATAAATGGATGCGAATTGTTCATACACATAATACTATATATATTAACATTATCAAAAGCTAAAAATTACTATTAAGTCTCTGCGAAGAAGGATGCAGAGCTTATCTGCATCAACAAAATGTCTACCTCCTAGGAAATATTTAAAGAAAAGGGGTGAGTTTCACAAACTCAATCAATAATAATAAATAATATATAACCCAAACAGTCACATAAAATACTTTCCAAATTTGTATAATGAACACACAATTAATCAAGCATATGTCATGGCATCAGCATCTTTAATGATATCACCTTCACATAATCATATCAAGTGGAGATTAGTCAGTGACGTCATCGAAACCCCCAACAAGCTGTCTTTGCACATGACCTGTCCTCTCATACATGTGCACCAGGGAGCTGATCTTCTATCCGTTCTCAGTACATCATCATCATATATATCATTTTAGATTAACCTCGAAAATTAATATTTTCATTAATTTATTATATCCTTCAAAATAATCTAATTCACCACCATCATAATTCAAATATCACAATTCTAATTTCAAAATAACTATTATCATTCCACCAATAGATTCCCTTTTAATTAAATGATTTTTGGTCTCCAAATAACTTGTTAATTATTTGCTTTACTTCCTCATTTGGTCCTTAATCCTCAATAGTCATTAATTTAATTTGATTAAGGAACTAATTTCTCCATTTTTAATTACTACAACCTTGTATTATCAGTAGCCATAAAATGCATATTTCTGTTATTATCTGTAAACTTATCTTAATTAGGGCTATACATTTACTTTAATTAAATTTTGTTGTTAATAAATCCAATAATTAATCTCTAATCAAAAATTACTTTAATCTTATTAAATCACACACTCACAATTTATTTTAATTATTGAAGTTTTCTAATGAAATCAATATTTATGAAATATATTGGAAAATACTTAAAATTAATTCATCTAACTACTAATTATGGGAAATTAACTAATTTCTAGAAAAGATAACCAGAAATAGTCTCAATACCTCAAAGTACAACACTGTCAGCAGTAACTTGGCTGGAAACAGTGACTGTGCTCGCTGGAGAGACTATCGGAGGTAGCTGTGGCAACCAATAACGGTAGGGGAGGAACCAGATCGATTGGCCTTCAACCAGTCTCGCTGGAACGAAGAGAGAGAGAAGACAGTCACTGAAGTCGATCGAAACAAGAGCCACTACTTGCCTGAGTAGTAGTGCTCATCGGAGTCGCGAGCAAAAGGGACGCAACGTCGAGTGATGGTGTCGAGTGGCGGTCGAAGATGGAGAACTTTTGCCTACCAATCGTGTTCACTAGAAATGAAGACTGAGAGACGAACTGAGAAGCGGTGGTGGTGTAGAAGCTCAAATTTTGCCCCTATAAGGTTCAATGATGATACACCATTTTTTGTATAAATTTGGTTCGGGATTCCTGATCGCTGTGGTTTTTGGACCAATGGTCTGTGACTGAGATTATATATGTGTTTAACCATTTTTAGTTTTTTGAGTTATCGGGCATTTTGTGAAGACACCGAGCCCGGGAACTACATTGGGCCCACCCGACACACCTCCCGGAGCACCATCTCATTTTGCGTGTCACTCGGTCTGATTTAGTAAAAGTGGGCTTGGCCCTACTGTGGGGCCCATCAATGGCATTTTTGCCACGTCAGACCTAAGATGGGGCCACACACCCTCAAATGCTTATAAATAGAGATTGGGGGTGAGCCAAAAGGAGGAATTTTTTAGAGATCTTAGGGAAACACTTGCTCTTCTAAAACTCGAACTTTAAAATCAAAGGCAACAAGTGTTACCCTTTTAAAGAGGTTGAGATTTACTATTCTATAATCATCAAAAACCCTAAAGATCAATCAAAAATCCCATAAAACACATTACTTAATCTTAAATCTCGGATTATTGGATCAAGAACCAAGTGTTTGGGTTCCTTCATCCATTTTTGAACCAATCTTCAAGGAAATCATCAAAAGGTAGTTTCTGAGAACCTTAAACTTATTCCTTCATTTTCCTTTTCTTTTTCAATGTTTTGGACACCTATTATGCCTCTGGCTGTGAGGGAGACCTAGATCTACCACAAGGGATTGTCTGAGCCTTGGTGGCGCACGACCTGTGTGACGTGCACCAAATGCCTATGGCTCGCGCCATGTGAACCCGATCCCCTATTCTTGACTCATCTCTTTCCTGAACCTTCCTAATCTGGGAAGGGCCTTGTGCCACTACGTGGGGCACATGCCACACCCCCCTGTGGCTCCAGGCCCTTCGTTTCAGAGGTTTAGTGTATTTAATAGTCAATAAATGGCCCCAATTCAGAAGATCTAATGATCAAGCTCCAACCTTAAATGATATGGGATGCATATTTGGTCATTAACGAATCTAATAAACAATAGAAACAAGACTGAGAGTAATGATTGGTGCATTTGTTCATCATTTATGATGAACATCAAGAGCATGAGCTTAAATCTTCCTTAACCCTTTAAATTCCTGCATTTTAATTACTGTTCTTTAATTTACAAGCACTTTATTATTATGCCCTTTTAATTTAATGCCTAATGTTTATTATTGTGCTAACACTTTTATTCATTAATCTTGTATTAAGAACATGCATCATATCTTCATTTTGGGAATGAATGAATGATGGTGGTTGGTAATGTATGTTTTATTATTCTGTGAATAATGCTTGCTTTGTGTTCGTATGATTTATCTTCCTTATAGTGCTTTAGTGTTTTATTATTGCAAAGTGTAAAGAGATCTTAATGGATCTCAATAAGTGCTTACATGTAATAATTAGTTGGGTTTTGGGAATTTGGAGGGATGAGGGTACATTGTAAAATTAGGTGTGGGATGTGTTCTTTTCTCCTTCCCCTCTTTCTTTGTGGATGTTTTATGTTTATGCCTTTTACTTGAGAATTATTTGCATGATTGTCATTCCTTCAAAACTGCACTAAAACCATTTTTAGCATCTCAATTTTATTTAATCGCATTATTTCAATTGTGAATCTTTGGACAACGAGGAGGCCAATCTAACCGGGCGATAGGGGTACCTAACACCTTCCCCTATTGTACCTAACTCCCAATTCCTGTCTCTAGTTTAAAACCGAGTTAGTTGATTCCAAAGAATCGACTAATTTGAGAATTTTCCCTCATAAGGGTGGCGACTTTAAAATAATAAAACTCTTACCTATGAGAACTATTTTTCGAGAATTAATGAATGGGTTTAAAAAAGAAACCAATTTTGATAAAATGAACTAATCCGTTCAATTCGATTCTTTCCAAATTCCATTTTGGAAAAATTCCACTTATCCTTAGCCTGGCGACTCTACTAGGGATTGAACCCAGAATCTCTAGTTTTCGATTTTGGGTTCGAATAAGAAAGTTGACTCCAAAAGTTGTCCACTTACTCACAATCTTTAATAATGCTATTAACTTTAAAGTGAGTTTACTTTTTGTACTTATATAAATGTCATTCATGCATTTATCTCTTCTTAATCTCCTTTCTACCATAAACACTAAAGGTGATATTGAGGGTTGTGATCCTTTTACTCCATTCGACTGTTTGGATCCACCAGTAATATACACCACCCATAAGTCAAGTACCATATGGTATATCAAAAGATTGGCACAATTTGTTATTGCCTTTTGCTTAGACCCAAAGCAAATGGGAGGAAACAACCAGTTCTCGCTTATGGAACCCAAGAGTTGATAAAACCTAACCTAAGCTCATGTAGGTGACTCTAATTCCTTTCTTTAGGAATGCCTTAATAAAATTATGATTGTTGCATTCATATAATAGATGTGAGAGGCATCGGTCCAAAACCCCATAATGGTTCATAGGCCCAACCTATATGTCCTGGGGTTTAGAAAAGACTTTGACCTTGAATCATGTGTGGGAGATATAAGGGTGGAGATCATATATTTCCAAACTCCCATCCCCTTTATTTGTATACAAATCTATGATTGTGTTGTGCTTCATTCATGCATCATTTAACTTGTTTATTGTAGCCATTTAGGTATATTCTATCATGGCTCGATCCCGACATTCAAAACGCCAAAGGGTGAAAGACTTAAGAGAGGTGTTGGAAGCAAAAGAAGCTAAGAGAGCTCTTTCCAATAGTGACTACGAGGCTGAAGCCCAAATACCCAAGAGGGAAGCTCCTCCGATCCAAACTCATACTAAAGAAGACTAGTTAGAAGAGGCCCATCAACTCTTGCTTAAAATAAAGCAAGCTCAACTCGAAGCTATGACTCTCTTTCAAGGTGTGGAGGCGCAATTCAAGCCCATGCGCAATATCGCTAACCTCCTTATGGAAATTAGACACTTCACTCTAGAGGATGCAAAGCCATATCAAACCTCTTAAGTTTTGAGGTTCAAAAATTGCATATATTTAGTTAGGGTCTCAAAAGAACAATTAATGTAAAAAGTCTACTTTTGAAAAAATAATGAAATGAGTTTATTTCGAGCCAAATAATGTTAATGCCAAAAAGAAAGAAAAGCAAAAGAAAAAAAAAAATCTCAAATGTATATAAATAAAGGACCCTGCTCAAAAATGGTCATGCTTGAGGCAAAAAGAAAAGGATGCAAAAATAATAAGTAAAAAGTTGTTATAAGTATTTGGTTACAAAATAAGGCATGTTTTGCTCCTAATAGTTCTCAAGAGCCTTTCTTCGATTTTGGATTTGAACAATCGCAATAAAGCCATGAAGGAATATAGCATTAGTTGCATCTCACGATATTGCGAATGTATGATTGCATTTTTGTATGTCATTCCATATCCATGCATCCACGCATATGTGCATCATGTCATGTTTGCTAACATCTATTTTATATAGTAAAAATAGTGCCTCGAAGGGAAAAAGCTCCATAAGAAATCAATTGGTTAAGAGTAGATAATCGCCTGGTTAGAGTTGAAGAACCTTCAACCCCCTCTGATTTGCCTGATTCTGCACCTATTAGTTCTTTGGGGTCCCGCATTGAGGATGAATACTTCCCATATCAAGCAGATTTGTCAGTTTTAGCTTCTATCTTTGATAACAGTATGGGTGAGACCAGTGTTCCTCTATTAGATATTGAGAAGATGATCGAAAAGATACTGGTAGCTAGCCTTGAAAAGCTCTTACGGAAAAAATAAGGGTAAAGAGAAAGTTGTAATCGAAGATGAAGAGGCCAAGGTTGAGTCTAAGAGGAAGGAGCACGTTGATGACACTTAGCAGGATGTAGAATTTTTCTCAAAAAAGATGCCTACAAAAAAGTCTAAGCATGAGCTAGTTGTATCAGAAAAATTTGAAAAGCTAGATAAAAAGCTTAAGAAACTGTACGTCTTCATGAAGTCCAAGGGAATGGACCAATATGTTGACATCGACGATGATGATGATGAGGAGCTTGAATTGAAGCAAACTACCCCTATGACCTACAAGATGCTGAAAGTGGCAAAGTATGATGGTAATGGTGATCCTAAGGTGCACCTCATGCAATACAAGTTAGTCATAGAGTAGGCAGGTCTGTCGTCAAGGGAAATTCTGAAAATGTTCCCGATGTCCTTAACTGGGTCTGCCCAAACTTAGTATTATAATCTTACAAGGAGGGTGAGAAGAGATTGGAACAAGCTCACCACGGTTTTCCTAAAAGAGTATGCTTACAACCTTTAAATGAGCATTAATTTAAGGGATTTAGAAGCAACTGTGCAAAAAAGTGATGAGACCTTTACTGACTATATGGCTAGGTGGAGAGCCAAAGTCACGCAGATAAGGAACCGTCTAGATACCAAAGAGCAAATAAAGATTTTTATCAAGGGGACTCTGCCTGCTTTTTGAGAGAAGCTGTATTACATGCCCTTGATAGAATTTTCATAAGTGTATGAGGTGGGAACTTTCAATAAGATCAGAGAAGACGGAAAGTATGGGAACCGTGTCAAAAATTTCAACAAGTTCGAGTTCTAAGGGTCAAGTTCATCTGCCAAGACCCCAGGTATCAACAACAACATAACAATTGCCACTCTAGATCTGAGAGCCACTAATGTGCCACTAAGAAGGTTTTCCAATTTTGATACTCCTCTCTCTAGAGTGTTTGAAAAAGTAAAATCAACGGGTCTGTTACGATCGCTCGCACCGAGACCTCCTCCAACACTTTTGCCGAGGAATTTTGATCAAAGTGCATACTTCCACTTCCACCAAAGCAAGGGGTACACCACTGACAATAGCTCTCGGTTGAGGCACGAGATCTAGAACTTAATAGATGATGGCAAGGTAACTGACCCAGAAAAGTCAAGGCCGAACACGAGGACTAATCCACTTCCTAACTTTTGTAATGTGCTGCCTCCTAAGATTGTATATGGTCCAGTCTGAAAAGACTCCCGAGGAGGTAATGCCAGAATTCGAGGAGGAGGAGGAGGAAAGGGAGAGAGAGATGCTGTTGGAGCAAATTTATGTAATGGTCTTGAATGTGTGGGATAGTGATGAAGAGTGGATGAATCAAAGCTAGAAAGTGTGGGTAGAAACGATGATGAGATAGTTGTGAAACCCGCTACTTTGGATATGCGGAGTAGCAAGGAAGAAGAGGAAGGAAGAGTTGTGAACCATATGACCCGTAGTGGTCGGATATGTCAATCGGATATGATCAAGCCTAAAGAGGAAAATGAGAAGGCAAGCTCATCGGGTATGCCCAAGACAGTGACTGAAGAGATGCTTTAGTAAAATAGTTGAAAAGAACCCATGCGAATGTAAGCATATGGGACCTACTCGTCTCTTTAAAGAAACACTGTGAAGCTCAAATGAAAGTAATGGTGAGATTCCTGTTTCATCCTCCATCTTCAAAACAGTGGTTAAAGTGGGGCCGATATAAAAAGAGATAGAGTTTATTGTTATTGACATTCCCCCTACATTCGCCCTATTGTTGGGGCGCCCATGGTACCATTCATTGGAGGAGTACCATCAATGCTATACCAAAAGATAAAATTTTCTTTTAATGGTGAAGTCATCACCATTCCTACCACCAGTGAAAAGAGTGTAGCCATGCTAAATGTTCACAAGCAGGTTATCCTCCCATGGACCGATGTTCCGATTGTTGTCCTAAGCACTACATCAGGCCCACTGTCTCCAACATCATGAAGAAGGGAAATGGCTTGGAAAGAATCGATAAGGCATCACAGAGCTACCTGAAATCCACACTCAAAGAAATCGCTTAGGCTTGGGGTATAAAATTGGGAGTACATCACAGAGTACATAAAGCTGGTTGGATATGAATGGAGGTGATTTTGGATTAGCTCCTGGGATTTCGGGTCGTTTTACTCTCTTTCAAACAGTAGACTTTTCAACCATTTTTGCTCGTGCTAGTGCCCCTTGCTTGATGCTTTCCTATCTCAAGTTATTCCCTGTGAATCCACCTATGAGATTGCTTACACCAGCTTTGGATTAAAGAAGATCGACAATTCGAGTGAGCATTCCTCTCCGTGTCTGCCAATAGAGCCATTTGAGCACAAGGGAAAAACATACTCGGGTCTATAAATCTTTGCAGATGTAATTGAAATCTTGGCAGTTGAGCCCAAAGAGTCTAAGATTTAAGAGAAGAAAGAAGAAGAGAACCCGAGAAAGAGGGGGTTAACGGGCCACAAGTGGCCGAGGAGAAAGAAAAAAGAAGAAGAGAAGGAGGGACAAGCTGCCCAAGAGAGAGGAGAATAAGGCAATAAAGAGAAGGCGAGTGCTAATAAGGAAGAAGAAGACCCTGCAATCAAGTATTGAAAGCGATTCGGGCCTGTATCGAGGAAAGCTTTGAAGAAGCTGAAGCCTCTTCTGATGTGATTATTTCTGTTAGAGATGAGTCTGATTGTAATGAACTATCCATGCTATTCAATGAAATGAACTTTAATTTTGCTTACTTGTTTGATGTCTTTCCTAATGGTTCCATTCGTCGAGTAGATGAGCACATGTGCATATTTGACATTAACTCATCATGCATGCTTGAATTTAATATTGGCACAAGAGATATTCCACAAAGTTTATTAATTGGGCCAAGCCTAACACTAGAGTTAAACACAAAATTTCGAAGTCTACTCATGGACAAAAAGGAAGCCTTCGCATAGAGTTAGGAAGACTTGCCAGGGATAGACAGATCTATAGCTGAGCACATAATTCCTCTGTATCCTGGAGCCAAGCCAGTGAAACAGAAAAGAAGAAGGTTAAGACTAAAATGGGCTGAGAAGATTAAAGAGGAAGTGACCAAGCAGATAGACGCAGGATTTCTAGAAGTGGTTCACTATCCAGAATGGTAGGTGAATACAGTCCCAGTTCCTAAGAAAGATGAAAGGGTCAGAATGTGTGTATCTGAGCAAAGCATCACCAGAGGATGATTTTCATCTCCTTTATATTGATATCCTGATCGATAGCGCGCAATGATGGGATGTTACTCCATTATGGATGGGTTTGCAGGGTATAACCTGATTCTCATGGCATTACTAGATAAGGTTAAGACAGCATTTGTGATAGAGTTTTGTAGTTTTTGCTACTGGGTGATGTCGTTCGGCTTAAAGAACACCGCGGCTACTTACCAAAGGATGGCTACTATATTATTTCATGAAATGATACATAAGGAGCTAGAAGTTTATATTGATGATACGATCATCATGACTAAGGCACCAGAAGAGCATCTGGCAGCCCTCGAGAAATTCATGGATAGAGTGATTAAATACAAATTACGGTTAAACCCAAAGAAGTGTATATTTGGGGTAACCACCAGAAAAGTGCTAGGGTTCATAGTAGGACCGAAAGGAATAAAGATCGATCCAGACGAGATCAAGGCAATCTAAGAAATAGAGCTACCCAAGACAGAAAAGTAGGCGAGCAGCTTCCTGAGAAAGATTTAGTATGTTAGCAGGTTTATATCGAAGTCGTCTATTATATTCGATCCAAGCTTCAAACTGTTAAGGAAAATCAGCTAGTAAAATGGAATGATCACTGCCAGATAACTTTCAACAAAATCAAGGAATATTTGTCAAGTCCCCCAATTTTATGGCCACCAAAGCCAGGGAAACCCTTAATTTTGTACTTGAAAGTGGAAGATGCTGGAACTAGACCCATGTTAGCACAAGTTGATGAAGCAGGTGTTAAGAAGGCAGTGTATTATTTGAGCAAAAAGCTTCTTCCAAATGAACAGAAATATAACTTGATTGAAAGAAATTGCTTAGCAATGGTTTGGGCAACCAGAAAGCTTCGAAACTACTTTCAGTCTTATAAGGTAATAGCGGTATCAAGAATGGATCTGGTCAGGTATTAGTAGGGTACACCAGCACTAGTGGGGAAGCTAGCAAGATGCTAATCCTGTGGAAGCACATCCAGTGGAAGACAATGAATAATGGGAGATCGATTTTCCCGATGAACATCTGAACTTAATAGAAAAGAAAGGATGGAAGCTCTACTTTGATGTCTCAGCTCATAGCAAGGGAGCTAGAGTATTCGTTCTAATAGAATTAGCACAAGGAGAAGTTATCCTGATGTTGAAAAGATTATAGTTTGTAGTCACGAATAACAAGGCAAAATATGAGGCCTGTCTATTTGGTTTAGAAGCTTTGATTGCAGTTAAAGCTGAAGAAGTTGAGGTTATTGGTGATTCGAAACTGGTCATCGAGCAAGCTAACGGCAATTGGAAAGTTAAAGAAGATAGGTTGAAACCCTACATTGACTACCTGCACATTGTCATCAGAACTTTAAAAGGGTAACCTTTACACATACAAGCATAATAAACAACAGAGTACTAGATGCCTTGCTAATTTAGCATCAGCCTGGGAAGAGATTTCAATTATGCCTAAGAAGCCGTTTATAATGTCTTCGTATAGCATCCTATATTATGAAGCAGAAAGGATTATGAATGTCATGGAAGAAGATCAGCCATGGTTTTTTTATGCCCTATAGTGGATGACTAAAAGGGTTTATCCGGATTCAGCTACTAAAAATGACAAAAGAGCTATACAATGTTTGGCATTACAATTTGCAGTCTTAGATGCTCAGTTGTACAAAAGAATGTCAGACGGAGTCTTGTTAAGACGTGTATCAAAGATAGCAGCTGAAGAGATTATAGAACAGATCTATGTAGGGGTTTGCGGTACCCACATGAACAGAAAAGCACTACCTAAGAAAATTTTTGGACAGGGATTCTTTTGGTCGACAATGGAAAAGGGTTGTATCTCTTTTGTAAAATGGTGCTTCGAATGCCAAATTCACGGAGACCTGAGTCACATTCCACAATCAGAATTACATCCTTCTATTTCGCCATGGCCATTTGCAGCTTGGGGAATAGATATCATTGGCGAAATCTCACTACTTGCTTCTAATGAACACGAATTCATAGTGGCGGCAGTGGACTATTTCTCAAGATAGGTCGAAGCAGAACCTTATAAGAACATTAGCGCCAAGCAAATGGCCAAATTCATTGGAAAGAACTTAATCTGTAGATATGGAATCCTCCACCATATAGTGACAGATAATGGAGTTCAGTTCCAAGTAGAAGTGATAATACTATTAGAGAAATGTGGAATTGAACACCATAAGTCTTCATAGTATCGACCACAAGCTAATGGGGCAGTGGAAGCCGCAAACAAAAACATCAAGAAGATACTAAGAAAAATGGCAAAAAATCATCATAATTGGGCAAGCAAGCTACAATATGCTTTATGGGGTTATGAACAAGGCAACTCCTTATTCTTTTGTCTACGTAATGGAAGTTGTATTACCAATAGAAATAGAAGTGCAGTCCTTTCACATAATGATGGAATCCAAGATTTCAGAATGTCAATGGATAAAAAATCACTATCAAGAATTATCACTCCTAGATGGAAAGAGGCTTAATGCCCTATTCATATATCAGTTGTATAAAAGGAGGATAGCTAAGCACTTCAACAAAAGAGTTCATCCGAAGCTGCAAAGAGTAGGAGAATGGGTTCTGAAACACATGCGGCCTAACATTCATGACCAAAGCGGGAAGTTTAAGCCTAACTGGGAAGGCCCATTTATGATCAAGAGAATGTTTTCCAATGGTGCAGTGAAGCTATCGGACATGGAAGGCAATGAATTCACCGAACTAATCAATTTGGATAGGTTGAGGAAATTTTATGTATAGCTTGAAATGCTTATGGCAAAGCCCAATTAATAAATTCACCTCTTGTGTTCTTATTAACTTTAAAGCTTATTATGCTAAGTTTATGTTAATTTGCAAATGTTGTGAGTTTACTTTGATGAAATAGAGTAGCAGGAAATATATCAAACATTTTCAAACAAAAAGACATTTCATTTCATAATAAATGCATACACTCATAATTGCACTATCAATAATCATCTAGTACATTTCATTAGAAAGTAGGATAGGAACATTTACATGCCAGGTCCTAACAGGAATTTAGTAGTCAACAGATCAGCCGACTCTGAATCAGCACTGACTTTAGAATAAGCTTGCAACCAAGAGCGGTACAAGCCTAAAGAAGAGGTATCGACCACATCAGAAATGGGTACAGTTGTACGACTACGCCAGGTGGAGATAAAGCGAGACAGAAATCGCTGTGTAATAAGGCCCCCCTCAAATCGTGTGTAATCAGGGGTAGCCTGATGACGACCATACTGCCTAGCTACTCTGCTGGAATGATAAGCCACTGACATGGTCAAGCCCCATAGCGGAACATAGAGCATGTACAAAGAAACTGTGACTCGCTCTATATACTACCAAGGGCAAGTCCATCTAACTCCCTCGGAGGTGAGATCCTTAAAGATAGTAGTCCATTCTTCAATAGTCTCACAAGCCAAATGGCATTGAGTCAGACATAGACTCGTGGCCTATAATCGAACGTCAGATGGTCCGATGGAGG
The DNA here is from genome assembly GCF_041381405.1 of Jatropha curcas. NCBI lineage: Eukaryota > Viridiplantae > Streptophyta > Magnoliopsida > Malpighiales > Euphorbiaceae > Jatropha > Jatropha curcas. The sequence continues at coordinate 20,710,823 of NC_143161.1, forward strand.
GTTCATCACTTGAAGCTTCTTAGAAGCCCATAACTGCAAATGCATTAAAAAAACAAAATGAATGGATATAAAGCTTGTTAAGTTGAAAACCCGCAAGGGTACCTTAAGCAAAAATTAGAACGTTAAGAGAAAAAAAAAAGAGAAAAAAAAAAAAAAAAAAGCTAGTAAATGTCGAAAACCCGTAAAGGGCGGCTTAAGCAAAAGCAAGAGCACATAAAATATATAACAAAAAACAACAAAATAATAATAAATAAAAAGGAAAGAAAAATGCATTTACCAGTAGTAGATGCGGACTCCCCATCAAACCGAGTACCGAGCTAGGGTTCCGAGCATGCTCTTCTGGCCAAATAAATGTTTCAGCCAGAATAAGTGAAAAAGGCATGCAATGCCTAGCCATCTGCTCAACTATGGGCACCAGTCTAAGGCTCCCGTAGCCATTAATACCATTGAGTAGCAAGTACTGACTATGAATGCAGAAATAAACAAGTGAAGGCCAGTACGGGCTAATACGGTCCATACTCAATGCACTACAAGCGGTCGCAGAGGCACGACATCAACTCCAAAGTCATAAGATGGAGTATCATAAATCGAGAAATCGAAAACAGGTAGAATCAGTGAAGCAGGATCTATATCCAGCGGAGGCACTGTAGGAACTTCTTCTACCATGGGCAATCTCCTAGAAATAATATTGAATTCTTCAGGCAACAGACAGATCTGAAAGTCGTTGTGGTGAAATAAGTTGTCCGAAGGATCAAAGTGGTTGATCAACCATTGCAACATCCCGGGTTGAACACGAATGTCCCAATAATAGCTTAGCCCATTGAGTTCAAATGGTGAAAGTAAATCCCAATTCTCACATCTAAAAATGTGAAACAATGCTTCGAAAGTAATGCCAAGGACTGATCCATGGAACATAAAGGAGAAATGAAGAGTTTGGGGAAGTTTTTGAGTGAAAGCTTCATCTGGAATGAGAGAATAGAGCATTTGAAGCGTGTAGGTGTATTATGGGCTTTAATAGCAAGAAATGAGAGGACAAATTGACAGCTGGCTACCACGACAGCATTAGTGGCGCACGCCATTACGTGTGGTGCAAGCCACAGTATAGTGGCACACGCCACTGGTTAGCAGATAGCTGGAAAAGTGTTGTTTACTGCTTTTCAATTCTCAGATTCAATAAATAATGCAATTATCAGCTATAAAGCACAAGTGCACTAACACCATTCAAAAACCTGTAAAGAAACTGGCTTTTGCCTTCATGTATATAAAAATAATAATCATTCTTTACAAAATGTTCCCTATACTGAGTCCAGAATATAAAAAGCAAAAAAAAAAAAAAAAAAAAGGGAAAAACAAGAGGACTAGACTGGGGCAGCCAACTTAAGACATATTGGAAGTCATCTCCTCCGAATCATCACTGCTGGACTCCTCGACCTCTTTAACGATCACCGGCCTACATCCAGCTCTGTGACCAGAATGCCCGTCTGTTGACGCGTGTCTTTATGCCCCCACCTAACACGATGAGGATACGAGGACGCGGAATGAGGGATCATGGTTGTCCGGAAGTCTTTAAACCCAAGGGTTTGATTTAAACCAATTTAATGGTGTCTGATTTGCACTAGAGTTGCGTCACGCAGCTATTAGGTGCGTGGCGACACTGACAGTTGCGTCACGCAACTCCAATTAAGATGACATCACCATGAAAGCCGACATAACAGTTTTTCATTCTGTTTGGGTACGTGGCAACGGTCCAAAAAGTGAGCTGCGTCACGCAGCTATCGGGTCTGTCACGCAGCCGTCAGTTGCGTGACGCAGCTATCCCCTGTTGCCCTACCTCTATAAATACTGCGTTTTTTATCTTATTCGGGAGAGGAATTTTAGGGCATAAAAACATATACTTGCGGCTGGGTTTTTCTGTAGAAACTCTTCTGAGTTACCTTGAAGAAAATAGCCTCTAGAGATTAATTAAGTTAAAACGAAAATCATAAAAAAAGAAAAAAAAGAAGAGAGAAAGAGGTGGGTGTTGAAACCTTGTGAACAAAGGCTTCTGGGACCCTGAAATCTCATTCTTTAAGGCGTTCAGATTGTTTACAATCCTCAATCTGAGGGTTAGGTAATCCTCTAAGACTTTTCTTGGTATTTTTAGTTATTTATTCATTATTATTTATTTTTATTGGTGATTTAGTAGTGTGATCTTAATTAAATGGTATTCTGCCCACTCTTGGATGTTTTTAGGCTGTATCAGAACATGTTTAAATAAAAAGGAAAACATAAAAAGGGTTGTTTGAAAAGTAAATACAGACCTGGCAGTTGCGTGACGGAACTGTTCATGTCCAAAACATAGTTATCTTGCCCAGATTAGTTGCGTGACGGAACTGTTTGTATTTATAATTTTATTTCACTTTTATTTTCTGTTTAGTATTATATTTGAAATAAACAACTGATGGATCTAAAAGTTTTCCCAAATTATGAACAGCTGCGTCACGCAGCCATTGGATCCGTCACGCAACTGTTCTTCCATAGAACAGCTGCATGACTCGACTGTTCTAGGGTTCTAGAAACGATTTTTGTTCTTTTTAAAAAAATAATAATAATAATTTCATGCAATTAAATAAATATTCAATTCTTTTAATAATTCAAGAGACATCCAATCGTGGACAGATTGCAGTTTAATCAAGTTTAGTATATTAATATATTACTATGCATTATTTCGGGTTTTTAGCGTTTCTTGGATTCAAATTGGGTAGAATGTATTTTAGGTTCGGTTTGTGGCCCGCCTTTAACCATAAGGCAAGAGCGGGTCTTTTGATTACTTTGACTTAACTGCTGTGGGTTGAATGGTTGGAGTGGTTTGAATGATTATGAATGCAATGATTGAACTTGTTTGGGACGATTAAATAGCTTTCCATATAGGAACTCGGTTCGGTGTATTCGGGTTGGGTTCGAATAAATAATTTGGCTTTTCTAACTGAAATAAATTAGAAATTATAGGTTAAAAGAGGCCGATTTTTCCCGGCGTCGGCTTCCAACGGGTCGACGTACCCAATTCCCTTATCCAGAATCGCACTCGGTGCGCCTGACCAGTTCTCTAAATTGGCCTTAAATAAAATTGGGTTTTAAATGAAGTCACTTTTAAAATTGGAAACAGTCCCATTGCCGAAAAAATGGGTAGCGACTCAAAGTGTTTTATAAGACCGATTTATCGGCATCGTATCCTAAAAATGTTTTGTCACCACTTGTTCATTATAAGATCATTTTCCAAAATAAAAATAAGAATCGAGCGATTTTTCGGGTCGCTCGAGGGCGGTACGGAAACAGATTGGCGACTTCACTAGGGACTCCAACCACTAATCCCCGGTTATTTTTAACTAGGTGGTTGCAATTAGGAATTGACTCTAAAGCTTACATTTTCTAAATAAAAATTGATTAGAAAGCCGTTGGAAAATTCTTTAATCGTCCGTATGTGTTTATTTGCTTTCCTTTATTTTTCTAGGATCTTGCATTCATACTGCATTTCTCTCTTCTCACCACTTTCTACCCATATTACCCTTCGGTATCTTTGTTAATTTCGAAAGTGGATCCAGCCTAAACCTCGCATTTTGGGTACATCCTGTGACATCCCGACCCGGCAAAGCGATCCTAAGAGGGAGGGTAGAGCGAAGCTCCTGGCTAGCTTCTAGGATGGCAGGCTAGCTAGGGTAGTGAAATGCGGGACACAGGAATGAATCGAATCATATATCGAAAAGGGGGAAACTAATCATTAGAGGCGCCTTTTGGTGGAATGGCTGGAGAGTTGGAAGAACTCCAGGGTTATGCGTGCTCGCTTAACGGAAATCCTAGGATGGGTGACCTCCTGGGAAGTTTCCCATTTCACCTACGGGACAAAACCGTGCAGGTCTTGCCAATCTTGTATGGAGGATTTGGCTTCATCCAAAGCGGACAATTCCTCTGGTGATTAGAGTCAGGCGTGACAGTTGGTATCAAAGCCGGACCCCTCCAATAGATGTATGGTTCGAGGACGAACCATGCGGAAGCTGGTGGGCCTGTGACATCCCGACCCGGCAAAGCGATCCTAAGAGGGCGGGTAGAGCGAAGCTTCTGGCTAGCTTCTAGGATGGTAGGCTAGCTAGGGTAGTGGAATGCGGGACACAGGAATGAATCGAATCATATATCGAAAAGGGGGAAACTAATCATTAGAGGCGCCTTTTAGTGGAATGGCTGGAGAGTTGGAAGAACTCCAGGGTTAAGCGTGCTCGCTTAATAGAAATCTCAAGATGTGTGACCTCCTGGGAAGTTTCCCATTTCACCTGCGGGACAAAACCATGAGGTGTAGGGCGTACGGGGACTACACTGCGGTGTAGAGCGTCCGTGGACTACACCAAAGCGGACAATTTCTCTAGTGATTAAAGTCGGGGCATGACACATCCACCCAAGAACTAGCAAATTTTCCAACCGCAAGCCTAGTACCTTTAACAGTACGTCAAAAGGAGTAGGCCCATAAAAAGCTCGAATCCTGTTTGCGGAACCCGGACTTTGTAAGCCTAATGGACTAAAGCCCATGCATGTAGTCAAAAGCCTTAGTTACTTCCCCTAAGGAAAACCTGATGTTGTTTGTTGTTGTTCTGTTGCATTCATTCCGAGAGCTTATATCGTCAATCTCAAAACCCCCCACTGGTTGTTGAGATTAGACCAAATCCTAGGAAACAGATGTCAGAATTTATGCCAACGGAACTCGTGTGTGGGAGAGATAAGGGTGGAAGGCATACATTTCCCAACTCCCGTTCCCCTGTATGTTATAAACTGTTCATATGCTGTGACATTCATGCACCATGTAATACTTTTCAGCCATGCATTTAAAAGCTAATTTTCAGTATGGATGTTTGACCCTTGATTTTAAGACTGGACCTCAAATTTGTTTTGAACAACATAATGCAATCATTTATGGTGAATTTATACCCAAAAGAAAAGGGAGTTATAAAGGGGTTGCGATTCCTTTGTATTTTCACATTTCTTGCATTATCTGAAAGTAAGCGTGAGATTACGAAATTTGTAACAAAATTTGTAACAAATCCTGCTTGGGACCATATGTTTTAAGGCAAAAAGTAAGGATACAAAAACAAAAAATGATAATAAAAAGTGTTCCGCTTGGAAATCCTTTCACTCCAAGGCAAAAATTAGGAACTTGAGAGAAAATAATCGACTGTAAAATCCAAAAGGAACGGTCGATGACAGATAATGCCAAAAATGTTTGAGTACGAAATAAGTTATTGCCATGTTATTCACACCAAATTTTGGGTCCAATCGTTGAAACCGAGATCTTATCTCCATACCGATCATTAACACATTAGAACTGCATTCCTCATTCTATATGCTGCTATTCCTCATGCATACATGGAGGACCTACTTTAACTCAGGTATTTCTATTTATCAGTCAGAATTGATCCATCCCGGGAAATCACTTCGAGAGTTTGGCACCGATGCCCTGGTCAACGTTTGGTCAGAGTGTCCCCAATCCCCGAGCCTGCTCCGACTAGTCTTGTGGTTCGTTCAAGTTCATCGAATTCGGCTTCTGATTCAGATTTGGTAGAGATGGCTGACAACACTGTGAATGAGACTGGTTTCTCTCCAGCCCAGCTAAGGACCATTACTGAGATAATAGTTGCTGCCTTCGCCCAAGAGAGGGCATAGAACCAGGTTCCTCCTGCTTCGAGCAATCAGCCTATGGTTGAGGAAAGGGAGATTCCAGAACCCACTTCGGATAATCAAGCCTCTGCTGGTAATGCCGTCCCAATTGAGAATGATCTAATTAAGCAGTTTGCAGAGCTGAAAGATAAAGTGGAGAAAATGTTTGTTGCAAAAGAGAAGGACCCAGTCTCCAATTTCCATGTGGCTGAATATGTCCTGCATCCAACAAATTCCACTTCATTCAAGACCTTCAAGCATACTTTGTTTGAATGAGACAATGACCCACGGTCCCATTTATCTGAGTTCATCCGAGTCGCCCAAATGAACCGATATAATGAGGAAGATGTCTTACGGGCATTTCCTCAGACACTGCACAAGAGTTACAGGAGATGGTATGATGGCTTGGATACGGAGACACAGAGAGATTGGGTCAAGCTACAGACTGCTTTTCTCAAGTACTTCAAAACAGATGACAGTGATGAGTTCGGCCTGCGTCACTTGGAGAGCTTAAGGTAGGAAAAGGATGAAAGTTTCTCGGATTATTACAGGAGGTGGAGAACAAAACTGTTCATGGTCCAGACAAGGCCAAAGGATCAAGAGCTGATCAGGATTTTCAGTCGAAGCCTCCTATCTTTCTTCAAGGAGAGGATGCTGGCCCAACCTCTCACTGATTTTTCTCTAGTTCAAAGGGCTGGGCTGAATATCGAAGAGCTGTACAAAGATGAAAAGAAGAAGAGCCGAGGGTTTGGTAACTACCGGTCCTCCTACACTGATAGAAATGCTGGAAATACTGCTACAAATCAGTCAGGGAGTAGCAACACGGTTGGAGCTGCTAACAAGAAAGTGAGAATGGAGTTCACTGACTTGGGCAGACCTTTAAGCACGGTCATGAGATCCTGCATAAAAAATGGCATGCTGTCCAAATTGCCAGTTAATCCAGCTAAGCCTGTTCGAGGTAGATTTATGGATCGGGATTGCGAGTATCATCAGTGCAAGGGTCATGCTACTGACGACTGCTTCAAGCTTCGGCACGATATACAGGATCTAATAGACAGTGGAAACATTACCAAACCTTCTGAAAGGAATAAGCCGAGCACAAAGAATAATCCATTGCCACAATACCAATATAACTATCCACCCCACAAGTCTCAAACGGGCGGGTCGGTTAATGCAATTGGGAGTGGTTTGCCGGAAGAGCTGGTGTTGGCAGAAGCCGAATGGGAGGAAAGGATGTGTGCCATGTTGAACATCTGGGATGATTGCAGCAGTGAGGAGGAAGAAGAAAGGAGGCCTGTGAAAATTGAAATTGAGAAGAGCATCACAGTCCAGGTGGGAGGAGTACTAGATAATGAAGATGAGCAGATTCAGCTGGCGATTCAACAAAGTTTGGCTGATCAAGCAGACCAATGGTACTATAGCAATGATGAGGATGTAAATGAAGTTGGCATCCAGAGCTTGACCCGAAGTGGTCGTGTGTATAATCCAGACAACAATGCTCAGTCTAAGGGAAAAGGAGTTGTCATCGATGGGATAGGAAAGAAAGCAACAGATAAGGGTGAAGAACAGTCCAAGGAGAAGAAGAAGGAAGATGAAGTGGGAAAGGTACAAAAGAAGGCTACTGAAGTGGGTGAAAGTAGTCAAAACAAAATACCAAGCGGCGTAACAGCAGGTTCGGTACTGAGTCAGCTATAGAGGACTAAGGCTGACATCTCACTATGGGATTTACTGATAGCCTCAAAGGAGCACAGAGAGTCTTTGTTAGAGGCTATGACGTTTGTTAGGGTTCCTGTCAGGATCCAGAGCGTGGATATGATCAATGTGTTGCAGTGCAGGATTGGTGAGATCACCTTCTTTGATTCCGATCTTCCTCCAGAAGGTAAGAATCACTTCAAACCTCTGTACATCCAGGTTGCTGTTAATGGGCAAGAAACCCGCAATGTGATGGTGGATAACGGGTCGGAATTATGTGTGTGCCCACTGAAAATGCTGTCCAAATTTAAGATTGAGGAATCGGAACTTGAGCCATCTAACATGGTAGTGAAAGCCTATGACAACACCATGCGTAATGCTAGGGGAACTTTCAGGGCAAAGATTTCGACGGGGACTATAGACAGTTGGGTAGATATAGTCGTCTTAGACATTTTGGCCAATTATGCTCTACTATTGGGAAGGCCATGGCTTCATCCTTGGGTGCAATTCCTTCCACATTGCACAAAAAAGTTAAGGTTCCTTGGGGCACTGATGTGGTAACTATCAATGCGCAAGAAGACTTAAATGTGGCGGCTGTAGAAGGTTTAGAGGCGACTGTGCCTTTATCTGGTTTTCAGGTGGCTGTGATTGATGATGTTGTAATTACTGAAAATAAAAGTGCAGTTAACAGGATGAGCCCTTTTTCTCGTAAAATGATGAAAAAGATACAATGGAAATACGATAAGGGGCTAGGCCGAGATTTACAGGGAAGGTTTGAACCTGTGCCATCATCACATGGTCAGCAAGGTCGACGTGGACTAGGGTACTTAGAGAATAGAAAGAAAGAGAAATATGAAGTCCAGTCTCCGATAAAAGAGCCAAGACTTAATAAGATCTTCTTTATCCTAGAGGCTTTAGGGGAATTTCAAAGCAGAGGAAAGACATATCCTGGTCTGGAGATCTTCATGACAGATTTTGATGAGCAGCTAATCAAGTCTCCTAAGCCTTCCTTTGAACAGTTGGTAGAGGGCACACAGTTCATGGTTGGTATGGTTCAAACAGGCAGTGGCACAGAATGGACACAGAAGATACCTGAATTTGAGGACTTCCTTGGGATTGGGGACGAAGCTTCAAGAATGGTGCAGGAACAGAAGTCTAAGGCAAGGATCCTCAAGTCAATACTAGTAGCTGAAGATGCCGAAGAAGCTGAGAGGAAGGTGATGAAGACGACGGAGCATGAAGAGGCGAAGGAAAAAGCTGCCCCAGAAGTAAAGGAAGCTCCAGATACTGATGAAGTGATTCAAGCCATAAGGGACAGCTGCGATGAATGTATTGAACAAGTTATTAATCATGTTTTTTGCTTTTCTGATTATTGTTTTGAGAATGATTTAGATGGATTCCCTTTATTATTTCAATCAATGGAAGTGAATTTTGACTACTTGTTTTCTTGTTTTCCTGATTGTCACGTTCATGGCATTGATTATACCACGCACATATTTGACATAAATGCATTGCATCATTTTGCATTTAACCTAAGCACCACCGAAGATCCCAAAATAATTGAAATCGGATCGGACTTTAAGCCTGAACTTAGATAGGATCTCCAAGAATGTCTTAAGAGGAATTCAGAGGTATTCGCCTGGAGCTATGCCGATATGCTAGGAATCGATAGATCAATCGCAGAACATTTCATCCCTACTGACCCGAGTATTAAGCGAGTAAAGCAAAAGAGGAGGCGGGTCAGACCAGAGTGGCAAGACAAGATCAAGGTTGAGGTCCAGAAGCAGTTAGATGCAGGATTCTTAGAGGTAGTACATTATCCTGAGTGGCTGGCAAACATAGTCCCTGTACTGAAGAAGGATGGGAGAATAAGAGTCTGTGTTGACTACAGGGATCTAAACAAAGCCTCGCCCAAAGATGACTTCCCACTTCCACACATAGATGTTTTGATCGATAGCGCTGCTGGAATGGGATGTTATTCTATTATGGACGGATTCTCCGGGTACAACCAAATCTTGATGGCCTTAGTTGACAAGCATAAGACTGCCTTCACTACTGATTTCGGGACTTTCTGTTATAGGGTGATGCCATTCGGATTGAAGAACGCCGGGGCAACATATCAGAGAATGGCGACAACATTATTTCATGACATGATCCATAAAGGATTGGAGGTATATGTGGATGATATGGTGATCATGACAAGAACACAGGAAGAACATACGGAGATGTTGGAAAAGTTCTTCGCACGGGTCAAACAGTACAACTTAAGACTCAATCCCAAAAAGTGCGTATTTGGAGTAACGAAAGGGAAGTTGTTAGGTTTTGTTGTGGGACCTAACGGGATTGAGGTTTACCCAGACAAAATAAAAGCCATTCAGGATATGGAATCGCCAAGAACAGAACGTCAGGTGAGAAGCTTCTTGGGAAAAATCTAGTATATCAGCAGGTTTATTTCTAGGTTATCCATCACATGCGCTCCAATCTTCAAGCTACTTAAGAAGAATTAACCAGTTAGATGGAACGAGGACTGCCAGAAAGCCTTTGATCATATAAAGAAGTACTTGATGAATCCACCAGTGTTGAGTTTGCCTAGACCGGGAGAGCCTCTGATCATGTACTTGTCTATAGAGGATGCGGGAGTTGGAGCTATGTTGGCACAGCCGGACGCTGCTGGAGTAAAAAAGGCCATCTATTACATCAACAAGAAATTACTGCCTATCGAGGAGAAGTATGATTTGGTAGAGAAAACGTGTATGGCAGTGGTGTGGTCGATAAAGAAATTGAGGCCTTACTTTGATTCCTCCAGGGTCACTTTCGTTTCTAAAATTGATCCTATGAAGTATCTTCAGAGAACACCTACTCTAGAAGGACGATTGTCCAAATGGCTAATTCAGATGTGCAGTGTGGATGCAGAGTTTGTCACGGAGAAGACGGTCAAAGGTAGGGTTGTGGCAGAATTCCTGGCTGAGAATCCCATTGCAGATGATGAGTCATGGGAATTGGAATTTCCAGATGAACATTTGTTGTGTGTCGAAACAGGGGTTTGGAAATTGTACTTCGACGGGTCAGCCAATAGAAATGGAGCCGGAGCCGGTATCGTGATAGAGGCACCCAATGGCGAGATCACAACAATGTGCAAAAGATTGTTGTTCCCAGTCACCAACAATATGGCCGAATATGAAGCATGTATCATGGGAATGGAGGCTCTTCTTGCATCAGGTGCTAAGGAAGTTGAGGTGATAGGAGATTCACTGTTGGTTATCGAACATGCTAACGAGAGATAGAAAGTGGAGGAAGAAAGGTTGAAGCCTTATGTTGAGTACTTGTTAAAGAAAGCGGCGCTCTTCGACACTATCACTTTCACTCACATAGGAAGAATTCATAACAGAATCCCAGATGCTTTGGCAAACCTAGCGTCAGCGTGGCAGGATTTAAGTAAAGTCCCAAAGAAGCCATTTATCATTACCACGGCAAACATCCCATGCTATGAAGAACATTTTGTGAATCAGGTTAAGTCAGAGGAAGAACCCTGGTTTACGGATATCCTGCGGTACATGAAAGATGGAACCTTTTCTGATGATGCAACAAAGGAAGACTATTCGGTTATAAGAAAAATGGCTCTGAATTATGTCCTGGCCGATGGTGAACTATATAGGAGGGCTTGGGACGGAATGCTGCTAAGATGTGTAGGTAAGAAGGAAGGAGAAGAAATAATGAAGAAAATCCATGAGGGAGTCTGCGGTACTCATTTGAGTGGCATGAGTTTGGCTAGAAAAATCATGAGGCAAGGCTATTTTTGGGTGCAGATGGAAGGTGATTGTGTAAACTATGTTCGCTATTGTAAAGCCTGCCAGTACTACGACAACAAAAACCACTTGCTTGCTGCTGAACTCCATCCAACAGCTCCTTCTTGACCTTTTTCAGCATGGGGTATAGACATCATCGGCAAGATCACGCCAGCAGCATCGAATGGTCATCAGTATATTTTGGTTACAGTATACTACTTTTCTAGGTGGATCGAAGCTCAATCCTACAAAACTTTGACCGCCAAACAAGTGGCTAGATTCATTGAACAGAATATTTTCTGTCGCTATGGTGTTCCCCATCACATAGTTACAGACAATGGTTCTCATTTTCAAGCAAACATCGGTCAGTTGTTATATAGATATAAGGTTGAGCATCACCATTCTTCTCCTTATCGACCTCAAGCTAATGGTGCAGTGGAAGCCGCAAATAAGGAGATTAAGAGAATCCTGTCCAAGATGTGCGAGAAGTATAGAAGCTGGGTTGAGAAACTTCCTTTCGTGCTCTAGGGGCATCGCACTGCATTCAAGTCAGTGAATGGAGCTTCTCCTTTCGAACTTGTATATGGGATGGAGGCAGTGTTACCTGTAGAGCTCGAAAAGAAGTCTCTCAGGGTTCTTGTGGAAGCTGGTCTGACCGAAGAAGAATGGGTCAAGAAAAGGTATGAGGATCTGGCGCTTTTAGATGGCAGAAGATTGAACGCCCGATTCCAGGATCAGATGAGAAAGAGAAGGATTGCTCGTTTCTACAACAAGCGGGTACACCCAAGGGCTTTGAAAAATGGGGATTTAGTATTGATCAGATTGTTGGACCATGAATCCCAGAGTCATCCTAGAGGGAAATTCAGACCCAACTGGCATGGACCATTCAGAATTCAGAAGCTATTAGCTAAAGGTGCCGCTGAATTGATCACTATGGAAGGGAAGTCTGTCAATCGGATTGTTAATCAAGACCAAATGAAAAGGTTTTATGTCTGAAATGATGATTTCGATTAAAAAAAAATGGGGGCTAGGTTGAAAACTCGAAAGGGCGACCTAGGCAAGAAATGAGCTCGCTAGGTTGAAAACCCGTAAAGGGCAGCCTAGGCAAAAGTTAGAGTATAAGAATATAAAAACAAATAAAACTTTTGGGATTAACGCGTGGTGCTTAGTTTAAATGCGAAATCTATGCCATGCGTTCGTGACATATTTGTGACTGGTTGCTCAATGTCATCAACTTGACTAGAAGGAGAATAGGTAAATGAGTGGTTAGAATGAATGACCATTGTATTAAAATAGTTTTTCTTTACTTCTGTGTAATGTTGAAAGAAGTGAGATTAATAAAGAGCTGGAATTTTAAATTTCTCTTCCTTTTTATTTCGGGGATATGATTAAGGAATGCAAGACCTTCCTCTCTGCTTATTTGATCAAGACCTGCTCATCTATTTTAAAAATGTCCTAGCTGCTGGTCCTGTCTGGGTAATGAATTCTTTTAAACATCGATCAGGAGAACAAATGCCATTTTCTCAGTGACTTCCTTGGAAAGATTGATAAAAAAACCATGGATAAAACCTTAGCACTCAGTAGGTTCATGCATACATAAAGGAGTTTCATATGTTATTTTTGTTTGATTACTGCAGGTAATAAAAATGGTCACCTCATCTTTTTATTTCCAGATATCAGTTTCTGTCTTTAGTGAAAAGGTTCACTTTTACGTGCTTTCATTTCTTAATCCAAGGGCAGGAGGCTCAAGTGCTAACCCGGCAAATCATTTCGAAAGAAAAGATCTATTGCCTTTTGTTACCTCTATGTGCAGAAAGCAGGAAATAATAAAGACAGAGCTATCAGAGTCAGTCATTGAAAAAGAGGGGATACAATAATTGGGAGCTCATGGCCCTGGAATACCGGAAACTAAAAAGAAAAAGTAGCAACAACATTTATTCCAGTGGGTGAATCATCAGACACCAATCCTTTCAAAACCTAGTATCATCACTGAGAGTAAAACCAGTCAACATACTCGGGTGTCATAGTGTCCTGCATCACCCGTTGACCCAGGTACCAGGTGTTTCGGTTCCGCCAACGGTCAGCTAAATTGGTCAACAGACTCTACGTCATGGGACCACTCTCGAAGTCATGGATTCTGGGAACGCACTGTATCATACCGTCCTGACGGCTGATCCTGTCTAGGAAATAGGCCATGGAACGGTCGAGACTGGCGTATAACACATAATTGAGGTTCATGCTCCCAGCAGTGACCAGTCTAATCCTCCACCAAGGACAAGTCCACCGAATCACAGGGTTATCTCCAAAATCAAAGTGTCCCCGGGACCGAGGTCGAAAATTGGTAGGGCCATAGGTTAGAATCAAACGAGCTGGGACTGGAGGAATCAGGCTTAACTTATCTAGAGCCCAGGCTTGCAACAACATTGGACACCCTCGATGGTGAACATTGAAGTTGGTGACATGAAGGGCAATATCCCTAACCCAGCATATTGTCTCTCCCACGATCATCATAAAGACAGTGCGATGATACACCTGCATGTCAAGAACAACGGTCAGCAGTCAGAAATCTCCAATTCCAGGTTGGCAATTTTTCATGGCATACATATTCAGCAACAGGAAACAACAAGCCCGAACCCAAGAGGGGTTCACATCCATAGACAGAACCCTATTCAGAAAAGGCTCTAAGGGAAGGCCTTGATCCGGGTCTATGCCATCAGGAAGGTAAACCGGGCATAGGGCTGCAATCTCGGCTAGATCATGTCTCGGGCCTGGGGGCAAAGCTGGAGTTTCATCTTGTTCAGGGTGATGACCCATCACAGCACACATTTCCTCATAGGTCGGGGTTACTTCGGAATCTTCAAATCGGAAAACCATGGTGTTGGGGTTGAAGTACATGACGAGCCAAGACAGGAAACTATGGTCCGGCTTTAAGTCTTTGAAATATTTCAGCCAGGCGAGTTAGTTCATGGGGTGAATCTGCCACATGTCGTCAGGAATGGATTGAACGAAGGATGAAACTTGGTTTCTGAAAGCCAGGGAAAAGGGTTATTTAAGAAAAGGAATTGTTTTGAAAGCTGGGAATGAAGAGGACGAAGAGGGAAACTTCTATTTATAAGAATGGAAAGGCCTCAGTGAATGCGACGCTATCACCATCTGGAATGGTATCTACTGTCAATGGTGGTTGGATGGGCATTTATGCATAGGACACTCCAGTAGTTGGGCATTTATGCCTGCGTTAATAAGATGGACAGCTCTTACAATAGGGAGGTTGAGCATTTATGCCCGCATTAACCAAGCTAGACCACTCCTGCAAAAGAATGGGACGTATCCTTTTTCTTTCTGTGATTTCTATTCAAGTTCTCGTTTTATTGCTTGTTGTCTTTTGTAAAGAAAAGTAAATGGGCATTCATGCCCGCATTAACCAAGTGGACCGCCCCCGGCAGGTGAGTATTACGTTTCATTTTTGCTTCTGATTAATTCTTATCTTATTTTATTTTATTTTCCTTATTTTATTTTCCTGTTTGCAATAAATTGGTTGAGCATTAACGAGATGGACCACTCTTGCAAGTAAGTGGGGTACTTCCATTTTGCATTTTTTGTGTTTGTATTTTGCTTATGCAGGAATAAAGTCTCACAAAATTGTAAATAATAAACATGTCCATAACACTGTAATAAAAGCAAAAGTAATAATACTGTAAAAAAGAAAATGTAAATAATATTGTAAAATAAATGTAAAAACACTGAATATGTGCTTCGAGGAACTACAAAAAATGTCATACAAAGTGTAATCAAAATGGAGAAGGCTGGCTAACGTCGCCTCCGGCTGGGACCAGCTGCCGCTTGAGAGGGTGGAGGTGGCGGAGCATCGTCGGACGAAGAGCCATCATCATCATCCTCCTCATCCTTGGAGAAATCCAAAGGAATCCCCTCCACCTCCAGCTTAGTCCGGAGTCTGTCAACCTCCATCTGGAGACGAGCAACAGCACCGGACTGGCGGGACTGGTGCCTCCGCAGCCTCCCAATCTCTAGATCCTGTGAAAATATAAAAGCGGAGAAAGGTAAGAGGAGTATGCAAAGTAAAAAAGGGCAAATAGCATGAGAATCATACCCTCTCGTGGAGCTCAGGATATAGCCGGGCGATGTAAGACCGGGTGAAGCCGAACCTCTGGTATAACTCCTGATATCTCTGAGCAGGCACCTGCAAGTGCAAAAAGACATCCAATAAAGAATCATCCAGGTAAAATATCTTTGACTTATTGAATTCATTTTTCTACTTACGTGTGTGGCATGCTCAGGATCTAGCTGTAGCGGTGGAGGAGCCTGCCTGAGGTCAGCAGGAATAATAATGGCCGGTCCGAGGCCCAGAGCAGGGTCCAGAGCAACCTCCATGCCCGAGGGAAAGGGACATCGCCTAGCACGACTCCCGTAAGCCCAGCCGGAGCATCCACCTCCGCCTCTGCCTACGCCCTATAGTATGCAGGGGTCCGATGCCTCCTCCTATCCTGCAACAAGTCAAAGATAAATGCATTTAGTCACTTGGCCAAACAGTTGGAAAATTCATAATTAAAGGTAAAAGAGTCACCTGAGAGTACTCCCAGACCTCCGGCAATCTGGCCTGCAGCCGAGTGGTGAAGTAAGAGGCATAATCACTGGCCGTCAGATGGACATCAGCAGGAGAGCCAACATACTCCAGCAACAGGTCCTCCGGGGTCATACCCTCCAACAGACACATATGGCGAGGAGGAGCATCAGGCACTCGCCTCTGTGCGGTGGCAACATGAAGCTCAAAGATCTTCTCTCCCAAGAAATACCGGTCTACCCAGTAACCCTGTAGCAAGATCCTGACCGGGTAAAGGCCTCTACCACGACACGAGCGGGATAGGCCGCCCAAGCATGTTCCTCCCATGGAATCAGAAGGAGATGCAAAATAGAAGAGTCAATGAATACGCAGTAAAAGATGAAAGGAGATATGCTATTCAGAAAGTTCCTTGTACTTACATCAGCTAAGGTCCTATCGTTAAGATAGCACCTCCAATAGTGTGGATCCTCCGAGCTGGAGAAAGTATGATGGCGGTGCGCCAGATACCGAGGAATCCACCGGGCATCAGTAGAAGCATCACCCCCTGGACCACCAGGATAAATCCGGTACTCATAGGCCCACACCTGTAGCAAGATCCCAACAGTTAAGTATAAATCTGAGTAATGGAAAAAATAAAGGAAGAAAGTTAAGGGAATAAGTGTCTTACCTCGAGCGGGCAGAGGAACTGCCAGTTAGACTCACCGCTACCCCTGGTCCATACATCTAGACCATGTTAGAGATGAGCCAAGGCGAGAGAGCCCAGTCATAAGAGCCAACACGGCCCAAATCCCGCAGACAGGCCAGCATGGCAGGGTCTCCCTTATTCTGGGAGGTGCACAGAAGCTGTGAGGAGATAATATAGAAAATGAAAGGCCGCGCCGCCTGGTCCCTCTCCTCCCTCGTATAAGCAGGAGCTGCAGGTCTAGCATCCGCAGGTAGCTCTCTCCATGCAGCCAATCTCATACGAATACGCTCCGCCCAAAATTTGTAGACCACCTCATAGGAGACGTACCCCTGAGCCGTGTACTTGGTGCGGGTAGGAACACCGAGTAGGGTCCTCACAAGCTCAGCCCCCATTGCGACAGTCTGGTACCGAGAATCTAGAGGGGCAACCACGCCATCGAACCCGAGCCCAGTGATGGCAGTATAGTCGGCTGGAGTCAGGGTCATCTCTCTGAAATCGAATATGAACGAGTGAGTGCAGTCGTTTCACCGCTCCATCAGCGCGTAGCATATGGCGGGTGGAAACCGGGGCTGAGTCCGGCGAAGCCCAGCGGCATAATCGCCGAAACCAGCAGCAACGACTCTAGACTGCATCGAGAGGGTCCAATAAGTTCCAGAAGGCTAAAGCATCAGTGGAGGATTCGCCAGCACGGGCTTTGCCCAGATCGACCTGTGTAAGAAAATTGACACAAACACAGAATTAAAACTAACACTTGTTTATTTTTGTTTTCATGGTAGGAAAATAGAGTGTTCAAGCCTCTGGCTAGACACAGCCGCTTCACGCAACTACAGCTGCATCACGCATCTATGAAGCTGCGTCACGCAGCTTGTCAAGGTTGTGCCTTCGAACTCACAGCCGCGTCACGCAACCACGAAGCTGCGTCACGCAGCTTGTCAAAGACGCATCCTCTGATTAACTGTTGCGTCACGCAACTGTTCTTCCGAAGAACAGATGTGTGACGCACCTGTCGAAGGTCCTAAGTAAGTCACAATCAACATGGCGAAGCATTTCAAGATAGCAAACAGGGCATCAAAAAATGCAAGATAGGCAAAATCGAAATCTGGAGACAAAGGGGTCACCTAGCACAGTTGCATTAGAACAGCTGCGTCACGCAACTGTTCACAGGAGAACAGCTGCGTCACACAACTGTTCACAGGAGAACAGCTGCGTCACGCAACTCCTTCCTGCGTGCGCTACTACCGACGCACAGACAGCACAAAATCGCACCAAAAAATCATTCGCAATACACTAAAAGCAAGAAATTCAAGTGTGAAGTTACTTACCTCAGACTGGAAACCACGCATCGCGTCGGTATCATATCGAACTGGGAAATCAGAGCCCGGCAACGGGAGAAGCTGAAGAGATCATGTCCCAGGTGTCAGGGCATTACGGCTAACCAGTACTCGCTCACCCTCGAAAACCGGGATGTCTGGGATCGCCCCCAGGGTGTCTATCTCCGGTGTGCAAGCAGAAGCTGGGATCTCGGAAAGCTGAGACATCTTAGCTGAGGTTCAGAGTGTTTTGGAAGGTTTGAGAGTTTGAAAAGTAGAAAATGAAATGTTGAAAAGCTTACTCATAATAAGAAGTGAAAATGGGCCCAAGCCCATTAACCCCTTTAAGCCCAAAGCGGCCCATTAACACCCATTTAAGCCCAAAATGGCCCATCCAAGCAATTTGAAGTCAGTATGCAGTTCGTATACTTCAGTAATTTTGTCCACTCACCGCACAGGGGGGCAGGATCATCAAATTGCCCAAATTACCCTCAGGTAAGTTTTCTTTCAAACACCGCATCAGGAAAGGTATAACTGAAAATTCAGGATTAAAAATTTCTTGCCTAAATTTTTGCTAAAATTCTAAACCAAATTTTGCAAAATACATTAAAGGTTTGCCTAAAAAGATAATATTTTTGGTCTCGAGTCGGAATTCCAGTCTGGGGGAAAAAATACAATCTTTTGCCCTGATGCAAAATTTCAAAGTTTATGATTATTAATGCATGGGGGCATGTGACGCCCCAACATTCTAGCAAAGGCAAGATCTGTTTGTACACAGAAATTGCTCTTTTTCTCTTGAACAATTTTTCAGGCCAACCGGTGATGGTTTCTCGAAGCCGATAGGGCCTGCCAAGCAATGATGGTGTATTACGAAGCTGTTTGGATCATTTTCCCGATTACTGATGATGTATTGCGAAGCTGATCGAGTCAATCTTTTTACTGATTAGTGATGGTATATTGCGAAGCTGATTAGGACAATCTCAATGACCAACCGGTGATGATTTCTGGAAGCCGATAGGTCCCACCGAACAGTGATAGTGTATTACGAAGCTGTTCGGATTCTCTTCCTGGTTAATGATAATGAATTACGAAGTTGATCGGGACAATCAAGACCCTTCGAGCCAATCAAACCGAGCCTCGAAGGTATCTTTAGAGCCAATCAGACCGAGTTTTGGATGTCGTTACCGAACCGACTGGAGCCAATAAAGCCGATCAAACTAAGCTTTAAATGCGACCAGATGATCAGGATAACCATTTCATCCAATCCGAGGTTGAAGGCGCGTCAATGGACCACTTTAACATTTATCGTCTATACAATTAATGATAAAGTGGGGGGGCAAACTGTTGACGGGTGTCTTTATGCCCCCACCTAACCCGATGTATGAGGACGCGGAATGAGGGATCATGGTTGTCCGGAAGTCTTTAAACCCAAGGGTTTGATTTAAACCAATTTAATGGTGTCTGATTTGCACTAGAGTTGCGTCACACAGCTATTAGGTGCGTGACGGTACTGACAGTTGCGTCACGCAACTCCAATTAAGATGACGTCACCATGAAAGCCGACATAACGGTTTTTCATTCTGTTTGGATACGTGGCAACGGTCCAGAAAGTGAGCTGCGTCATGCAGCTATCGGGTCCGTCACGCAGCCGTCAGTTGCGTAACGCAGCTATCCCCTGTTGCCCTACCTCTATAAATACTGCATTTTTTATCTTATTCGGGAGAGGAATTTTAGGGCGTAAAAACATATACTTGCGGCTAGGTTTTTCTGCAGAAACTCTTCTGAGTTACCTTGAAGAAAAACAGCCTTTAGAGATTAATTAAGTTAAAACGAAAATCATAAAAAAAGAAAAAAAAAGAAGAGAGAAAGAGGTGGGTGTTGAAACCTGGTGAACAAAGGCTTCTGGGACCCTGAAATCTCATTCTTTAAGGCGTTCAGATTGTTTACAATCCTCAATCTGAGGGTTAGGTAATCCTGTAAGACTTTTCTTGGTATTTTTAGTTATTTATTCATTATTATTTATTTTTATTGTTGTTTTAGTAGTGTGATCTTAATTAAACGGTATTCTGCCCACTCTTGGATGTTTTTAGGCTGTATCAGAACATGTTTAAATAAAAAGGAAAACGTAAAAAAGGTTGTTTGAAAAGTAAATACGGACCTGGCAGTTGCGTGACGGAACTGTTCATGTCCAAAACACAGTTATCTTGCCCAGATTAGTTGCGTGACGGAACTGTTTGTATTTATAATTTTATTTCACTTTTATTTTCTGTTTAGTATTATATTTGAAATAAACGACTGATGGATCTGAAAGTTTTCCCAAATTATGAACAGCTGTGTCACGCAGCCATTGGATCCGTCACGCAACTGTTCTTCCATAGAATAGCTGCGTGACGCGACTGTTCTAGGGTTCCAGAAACGATTTTTGTTCTTTTTAAAATAATAATAATAATAATTTCGTGCAATTAAATAAATATTCAATTCTTTTAATAATTCAAGAGACAACCAATCGTGGGCAGATTGCAGTTTAATCAAGTTTAGTATATTAATATATTACTATGCATGATTTCAGGTTTTTAGGGTTTTTTGGATTCAAATTAGGTAGAATGTATTTTAGGTTCGGTTTGTGGCCCGCCTTTAACCATAAGGCAAGAGCAGGTCTTTTGATTACTTTGACTTAACTGTTGTGGGTTCAATGGTTGGAGTGGTTTGAATGATTATAAATGCAATGATTGAACTTGTTTGGGACGATTAAATAGCTTTCCATATAGGAACTCGGTTCGGTGTATTCGGGTTGGGTTCGAATACATAATTTGGCTTTTCTAACTAAAATAAATTAGAAATTGTAGGTTAAAAGAGGCTGATTTTTCCCGGCGTCAGCTTCCAACGGGTCGACGTACCCAATTCCCTTATCCAGAATTGCACTCGGTGCGCCTGACCAGTTCTCTAAATTGGCCTTAAATAAAATTGGGTTTTAAATGAAGTCACTTTTAAAATTGGAAACGGTCCCATTGCCGAAAAAATGGGTGGCGACTCAAAGTGTTTTATAAGACCGATTTATCGGCATCGTATCTTAAAAATGTTTTGTCACCACTTGTTCATCATAAGATCATTTTCCAAAATAAAAATAAGAATCGAGCGGTTTTTCGGGTCGCTCGGGGGTGGTACGGAAACACCGCCACGCTGCATTCCCCGGCCTCGGCCAGCAGGGGGTGCCATACTAGCTCTCTACATACATTCATGAGCTTTAGTAAATACATTTCATGCATACATGGCATACGCATTGCATGTTTTATTTATGTTGTTGTACTTACAGATACATGCTCGTCCGAAAGCCTCACCACCCACCAACTTGAGACGCAACACTTTATAAAGCTGGCATACCTCGTTATAGTCGAAGATAGACACCTGCAGGATGAGACAGGGGCAGACAATAAGAAAGCAGAATAATAAAATATCAGTTATCAGAATAAAGAGCCGAAATTACTCACACGAGTGCAGCTGGGCGGAGACATCCAGTACGGACTCACAAGGTGCGTCTCTAACATACCCTGTGCAGTTTGACCTATGCGGTCCAGGTTAAATGAAAACGAGGCACCTGGTCCATGCTCCGGGTTGCCAACAATGACAGCCGTATCTGAAGCGCCGAAGTCAGAACCTCTCCTCCCGCGCTTACCGTGCTGCTGCACTACAAGAATAAAGCACAGTTTATGAATAAAACAACAAACATTGAGGCAAAGCCGAGAACAGAATAAAAAGAGATAAAACTCACCTATACTGGGGCATCCCCCTGACCTCTTTCCAGCTCCTCCGCCTTAGCAAAAGGATCAAACTTGACCGGAGGAGGGATGTGGACCAAGAGCTGTGTCCACACAAGTATGGCATAAGCACCAAGCGCAAAAGCTGCTAGGTAGATCTGTGGCAACCGATCCTCTTCGAGCAGCTGCGATGTCCTGCTCCAACCGGATAGATCTGGTAGACAACATACAGTAAGGGACGTCATGTGTCACTCTCCTCCATTTTGGGCCAAGCTCCCACTCATATACATGTCATAGAACAAGACCAGAAGGAGAAGCCGCCTGTGTTGGTAGCTGGCAGCTGCCTGAATGAAATCGGGATAATCAGCTACATCTCCCCACAGGTACCTCTCTATCTGTAAAATTACAAAAAAAATAAAAAAATCAAAACGAAAAAAAAGAGGAAGAAAGAAAAAAGAAAAGAAAAAAAAAACAAACAAAAAGAAGAGGAAAAGAAAAAATATAAAAGCAACGAGAGGTAGCGACTTACCCGGTCCCAGCTTAAGCTGTTCAGCAACTGCTGAAACATCTAGATCTCCAAAGTAGTATGAGCATACCTCTTGCTAAATCGCCATGCTCGGCCACGAGAAAGAGACCTCGCATTAATGTCACCTTCAAAGTCGAACAAGCTCAGCATGGGGAGGACTCGGTGCTTATAGGCCCAAATTTGTATAAAAAAATAAGGCAAAAATCAGC
The DNA here is from genome assembly GCF_041381405.1 of Jatropha curcas. NCBI lineage: Eukaryota > Viridiplantae > Streptophyta > Magnoliopsida > Malpighiales > Euphorbiaceae > Jatropha > Jatropha curcas. Next base: position 20,733,043 of record NC_143161.1, read on the forward strand.
AAATAAGAGAAAAGCAGGAACAAAAAGGAAAAGAAGCATCAAAGAAGAATTTATTTTCATACCTCAATAACGCATCTGTATCCAACCTTCAGGTGTGCTCCACGGACGCACAGGTCCATGCCATAGTAAAGGTATGATAAGGCAACAACTCCCCAATTGAACTGCCTCATTGCATCCAAGTCCTCAAGTGGTGGTAGCAGTGCCAAATCCACGTCATTACCATGATTAGTGAACAAGGTAGTCGACAGTAGATAAAATAGGTAGGCTCGTGCTACCACATCCACATCTATCTCAGCTACTTGCTCCTAGGGCATCTTCTGATAGTGAGCATAGATGCTCTCACATCCGATCCTCTAGTCAAAGATAGTGGGCTCCACCCCAAGGACCGCCCAAAGTCTTGTCCGCACGATCCAAAGTCCTGATACGGTCATCAAAGACCACAGACCGCCCTCCAAACGAAAGTCTTGTAATAGCAACAAAGTCTACTGGCGTGATCATCATCTCACCGAATGGTAGATGGAGAGTATAAGTAGTATCCAGCTCCATCCACTGCTCTATGAGTGCCAGAATGCTAGAGGATAGAGTCCGTCCCTACACCTGGGAAAGAGTATCAACAAAACGGCCAAAACCTGCCTCCTAAATGCAATCTTGGACCCACTCGAGCAACTGATCAAACCATTCACCAGCTATATAGGTGTTGTCGTCAGATTTCTCATGCCTTGCGCTCTTCTGCAAGAATAAACCACTGTAAGTATGCTAATAAAGTGCAAAGGCAAGTATTTTTACATTGTTGATGCAGGTAAGCAAAAAAAATGATGAAAAACCACAAAAATTAAATGTTACACAGTCACTGTCGCGCAAGCCATAGAGTAGTGGTGCAAGCCACTCCCCAAGTGGCATGTGCAACAAATGTTATGGAGCATGACACAAGGGTGCGGAGCAACAAAACAAGCTTTGAAGGGGCGCACACAGTGGCGCACGCCATAGCGTCCAAAATGCCCAAAACACCCATAAAGGTAAATTGCCACTTGATTATGGATTCTAACCTAATGGTTGCATGTTTTTAGCCTTAATAATGCAGGGAAAAAAAAAGGTTTTGGAATACCTCTATTGTGCCCCAACAAAGGTGGCTAGGCAAATCATGCCACAGGCTGATCAAAGTCCCTACGTTTAGAATAGATTCTCGTAGCTTCATTCTGTGACTCACAAGTCAAGTCACATAATCGATCATTGCATCTCCGGGAAGCCAGTCCACAATGTCTTCAACAGCCATAAGTTTCAGTTGCAAAAGAAGCGGAAAGAAGAAAAAAGAGAATTTGAAAAGAAAGAAAGTGAGTTAGGTTGAAAGTGACAAATGAATGTTTTTTTCACCTTTTATACAGTTAATGAGCCTACAGGCCCAACTTAAGCCTTCAGGCCCAGTTTGGCCCAAACGTTTGTTAACCGTGACCAGCTCTCATATTTAGCCGGTAACTTATCAACAGCTAGCTGCCTTAGCAGGAGCAACACACCGCTGACCACAGGTAAGTTCCCTCGTTTTGCATGCCACAACACGATTTTCCATAAATTCACAAAAAAACACACATAAAGTCACACACACACACACACACACAAGAATTCATATGAGTTCACATAAAATCATGCATTTTTATGCAAAATCACATGTCACAAACGCACACTCTTCTGGGCCTAATCACAAAACTTCTAGCCGCGCAAAGAGCCTCTTTCCCTGTGTTGTTAAAATTATTTTACAAGTATCTCCCAAAGTGGAGCAATTCAAACTGAAGTCCTTGAGGCAAAAAAATCGTAGGTCCCCTGAGGTAGGAAAACCAAAGCCCTTCAAAGAAGGCACCGTCCAAAGGACAACCTCCCCAAGTGGAGCATTTCAAAACCAAAGTTGTCCCATGTGGAGCACCAAAGCCATCCCAAGTGGCGCACGAAAGACGTCCCAAGTGGCGCACCAAAGCCATCACATGTGGTGCAATAAAGTCGTCTAAGGTGGAGCACCAAATCTCTTCAAAGAAGGCACCGTCCAAAGGATAACCTCCCCAAATTGAGCATTTCTGAACTGAGTCATCCCAGGTGACGCACTAATTCATTCGTTGAAGTTGTCCCAAGTGGCGCAACCCTGAAGCCGTCCATGTGGCGCATCTCATTTCGTATTTCATTGTCCAAAGGACAACCTCCCTAAGTTGAGCATTTCAGAATTAAGTCATCCCAGGTGGCACACTCATTCATCCATTGAAGTCGTACCAAGTGGCTCACCCCTGAAGCCATCCCATATGAGCATCTCATTTCGTATTTCACTGTCCAAAGAATAATCTCCCCAAATGGAGCATTTTAAAACTGAGTCCTTCCAGATAATGCACTCATCCATCCATTAAAGTTGTCCCAAGTGGCGTACCCCTGAAGCTATCACATGTGGCGCATCTCATTCCGCATTTCACCATCCAAAGGACAACCTCCCCAAGTGGAGCATTTCAGAACTGAGTCATCCTAGATGGTGCACTTATTCATCTGATGAAGTCGTCCCAAGTGGCGCCCCCTTAAAGCCGTCCTAAATGGCGCATCTCATTCTGTATTCCACGTCCAAAGGATAAAGACGTCGACTGGCACAGTCAACCGCAGAAGTCGCCAACAATCACCACGCCACAATTCGCCCGCCCAACAATTGCCAAATGGCAACTCACATCAACAAAGCCGCCAAGAACATGAACTTCAATCTTCTCTAACCCTTTAAATTCCTACATTTTAATTACTGTTTTTTAATTTACAAGCACTTTATTATTCTGCCCTTTTACCCTTTTAATTTATGCCTTTTAATTTAATGCCTAATGTTTATTATGGTGCTAACTCTTCTATTCATTAATCTTGTATTAAGAACATGCATCATACCTTCATTTTGGAAATGAATGAATGATGGTGATTGGGAATGTATGTTTTATTACTCTGTGAATAATGCTTGCTTTGTGTTTGTATGATTTATCTTCCTTATAGTGCTTTTGTGTTTTATTATTGCAAAGTGTAAAGAGATCTTAATGGATCTCAATAAGTGCTTATATGTAATCATTAGTTGGGTTTTGGAAAATTTGGAGGGATGAGAATAGATTGTAAAATTAGGTGTGGGATGTATTCTTTTTTTCTTCTCCCCTTTCTTTTGTGGATAATTCCCACTAGAGCAGGGCTAGGAGAGAAAAAAGGTATTCCCAAGCTGGAAACAAGGGCAGGGGAGCCAATTGACATTGCCTAGTCGTAGTCGTGCAGCATTCGTTAGTTAGCTGTTTAAACGCTTAGTATAAAACTCATTTCAAGAAGCTTGAGAGAAGGAGAAGCTAAGACGCCAGGAAAGAGGAGAGTCCGAAAGAGAGGACGGAAGGTACCAAATGAGGGCTTTTTATGTTTATGCCTTTTACTTAAGAATTGTTTGCATGATTTTCATTCCTTCAAAATTCCATTAAAACCATTTTAGCATCTTAATTTTGTTCAATCACATTATTATTAATTGTGAATCATTGGACCACGAGGAGGTCGGTCTAACCGAGCGATAGGACCTTCCCCTATCGTACCTAACTCCCAAACCTCATCTCTAGTTTAAAACCAAGTTAGTCGATTCGAAAGAATTGACTAATTCGAGAATTTTCCCTATTAAGGGTGGCGACTCCAAAATAATAAAACTCTTACCGAAGTAAGAGAACCATTTATGAGGATTAATGAATGGGTTTAAAAAAAATACCAATTTTGATGAAATCAACCAAGCCCATTCAATTCAATTCTTTCTAAATTTTATTTTAGGAAAAATCCACTTATCCTCAAGTGGCTGCACTACTAGTGGCTGTGGTGACGGGAAACACAGAGAGAGAGAGAGAGAGAGAGAGAGAGGTGAGAGTTGAGTGGCGCTGGGGAGAAGAAAGAAAGAAGAAGAAGAGAAGAAGGGAAAAGAAAAAGAAGTATAGGGTTTCTAGACTATTCCGGTTTGATTCGAACCAACTTGGTCTAATTTAGTGATTTGTTTCGATTTTTGCTTGGTTTACAGGTAGACATGGCCATAGTTCCGGAACCGAACTAAAAATTTCTAGTCCCGGTTTCGATTCCGGTTCCTTAACATTTCTAAAACCGACGGTAATGGTTCCAAAACCGATGGTTCCAGTTGGTTCTTCGACCGATTTTCCGGCGAATCACATAATTATAAAATAAAAAAGTAGATAATATTTTTCTCAAAATTTAAAATTCAAAAATTTGTAAAATAATTTCTAAAAAAAAATACACTTAAGAAATTAAAAAATGCTTGAATTTAATTAATTTTTTTTAAAAGACTTGAACTTAATTTATTTATTTTCATTAACAAAACACAATTTTGTAATAAAAAAGCATTTTCAAATTCTTGGAGTGCACTAACAATATTAATGCATATAGGCAAAAATAAATTAGATGTGGGATAATAAAACCCACTAAAGTTATAGGTAGCATCATTAAAATTTTTTTAAATATCAAAATTTTTGCACAAATATCCCAATTTTGTGGATATAAATTAATTTCTTCAATATTGTTAGTAAAAAAAAATGCACAATAATTCTTTATACAAAAAAGACTTGTTTAATAATTCATATGTTGAATTCTAATGAGTTGGGACATCCCTTGGAAAATGTTTTGATCTTTTATTATTTTCCTTAAAAAATTTAGCTCAACTTTTCATCACTTGGGGATATCCCCATAAATATGAAATAGCTTTTCTAATTAGAAAAATATAAGATTCAAGAATTTTTAAACTATCTTGTACACATAAATTTAAAACATGGCAAGCACATCTTATATGAAAAAATTTTCCACCAATATTTGGTTGACAAATTGATTGAAGTTCAGTAATTGATTTAGTGTTAGCAGAAGCATTATCAAATGAAATTGAGAACATTTTTTTTTTTGTAAAATTGAAACAATTATTCTATAAATATTATTTACAGTATGTTTATCATCAAAAGTATGAAATGCAATAATTCTTTTTTTGAATTTTCTAATCATCATCAATCCAATGACATGTAATGCCCATATAAGAATGCATTTGCCAATGATCACTCCAAATATCACAACAAATTGAAACACGAATTTTCATTTCAGAAAATAAAAATTCTAACTCTTTGTATGCTTTTTTATATAAAGAAATAATAGTTCAGTTTACATTATTTCTTGGCACTCTTTTAGGAGAAAGATTTAAAGCTTTTTGACAACATTGATTAAAACCTACTTTTTCACCAAAACTAAAAGATAAATGTTCCATAGAAATCATTTTAGCTAATTCTTCTTTTTGTTGTTTTTCAGAATATTGAAATAAAGAAACATTAGAAGATGCGTACTCGAAAATTTGTGTCTGAGACAGATCAACTCCTATTTTTATCGGATGTTTTGCCTCCAAATGCTTCCAAAATGATCTATAACCGTCTGATTGTTTGAATTTATAAGATTTTCCACAATAATTGCAAATTACATCAAACATTTTGTTGCCTTTGAATTTCTTCGTGAAATGAATGGCGAATATGTGGGAACTTTGTCTTGCTCTTCAAAGAACTTGTGTACCTTGCACTTGCTCTTCCTCTTCCTCTTGTTGTAATTGCTCATCATTAAATTCAGATTTTTGAGTTGGAATTTCCAAATTTTCATTTGGATATCCCTTAAGATTATATTGGTCGGGAGTGAAATCGAAGATGTCGTTTGTAGGGATAGATGAATATTGTGTTTCTCCAATCTTTCCCTTGCCCTTAGCGGAACTTGAGTTTTCTCTATTTGCCATTATATGAAAATAATATGTAATTTGGAAAATTTAATATAAAAAAATTAGAGAGAATAATTAGAGATTGGAATTTGAAGAAATTAATTCTCAATAATTTGGACAAAAAATTAGAGATTGGACTTTGAAGAAATTATCTTGCAATATTTTGGACAATAATTTATGAACAAAAATTAGAGAGATTGTAGAGTAGAGAAGAATAATATAGAGTAGAGAGAGTAGAGATAATTTTGTGTGAGGAGATTGTAAACGGAATGAGGTATTTATAATAAATCCAAAAAATCATTTTTCCACAAATACCCTTGAAACTAGCCGTTATGTAGCCGTTTATAGTTGTTAGGATGGGTAATTTGGAGATTTCCAAAAAAATTTCGAAAAAAAAAACTGGTGCCTACTGGAACCGCCTGTTCAAACCGGTGGAACCGCCGGCTCGAACCATTAGAAACAGAATTCAAAAAATTCTTAGAATCGCTAGTTTGAACCAGCTGGAAAAATCGGCAGTTCCATCCAATTTTGGCCGATTCTTGGAACCATCGGTTCGCGGTTTCAAAAATGGTGGAACCGGAACCGAATCGTAGGCCAACGATTTCGATTCCGGTTCGGACATGTTCCAGTTCTGGGAACCGTAATTTGGCCACCCCTATTTACAGGCTTTTCAATTGGTTTTCGAACAATTGAAATTGGTTTACGGTCCAGTTTAACAATAATAAAATATTTTGTTGTGTAATTTCATTGGTCAAAATTTCAATTAAATTTTTAAATGGAAAGTTTCTAAAATTGAATTTTTAGGTTATTTCAATTCTCTCCTCCTTATAGAAATTCATCCTTGAATTTAGGAATGAGGAGGGTAAGAGATATATCATAGGTAATGATTAAATAAAGATAGATTCCATTATATAGAAATAGGATAAATTCAATTACCATAGTAATAAGAAGCCTTTATGCAGAAGGGAAAAGATGTGGATATTTCTCTTGCATTTCGAATGCAACTTCCCACGTGCACTCTTCCATAGAATGATTTCTCCATAAAACTTTAACCTCGGGAATCTCTTTAGATCGAAGTTTATGGATCTGAGGTTCTAGCACTTGCGATGGATTAGAAACATATTTCCGTAATATGGACACATGGAAGACTGGATGAACATTAGAAAACTCATTAGGTAAGTCCAACTGGTAATCTACTGCTCCAATCTTTGCACCTATCAAATAAGGTCCAATATACCTAGTAGCTAATTTTCCCTTTTTGCCCAAATCGAAGTATTCCCTTCATAGGAGATACCTTGAGGAAAACTAAATCACCCCCTTAAAATGTCACATCTTTATGTTTAGGGTTAGCATAACTTTTCTATCTATCAAAAGCAGTCTTGATCTTGAATGACGGGTACTTTTTAGATGTAACTCAGATCAGCTCAGGCCCCACTAACTGATTGTCTCCTACTTTTTCCCAACAAATGGGTGACTTGCACTTCTTACCATAAAGAGCCTCATAAGGTACCTTTGCTCGCTTGATAGTTATTATTGTAAGTGAATTCTATTAATGGCAGTATGAGTCCTAATGTCCTCCAAAATCCAATACGCACATTCGAAGCATATCTTCCAACATTTGTATAGTTCTTTCAGACTGTCCATCAGTCTATAAATGAAAAGCTATACTAAAATCAAGCCTTGTTCCTAGAGCTTTTTGCAATGATTGCCAAAATCTAGAGGTGAACTGTGTTCCTCTGTCAGAAATAATAGAGACTAGAATCCCATGCAGTCGTACTACTTCCTTGATATGTATCTTCGCCAATCTGTCTGCGTTATAGGAGGATCTTACTAGAATAAAATGAGCTATTTTGGTAAGTCGATCCACAATCACCCAAATTGAATTATAACTTCTTGGTGTTTTCGGCAATCCTACCACAAAATCCATAGTGATCCTTTCCCATTTCCACTTTGATATTGGCAATTGTTGTAGTAACCCTACAGATCTTTGACATCCTGCTTTTACTTGTTGGCAAGTGAGGCATCTAGATACAAATTCTGCCACATCATTTTTCATTCCTGCCCACTAATAATTGTCCTTCAAATCTAGATACATTTTAGTAACACCAAGGTGTATGCTACAAGCAGTATAATCAGCCTCATTTAAAATCTCATTTCTAAGGTTGTCAATGTAACGTCCCATTTTTCTATTGAATCGAGTTGTTGATTAGAGTCGAGTCGGGCTGATCCAAAATCCGGTTCGAGCTATTAGAGTCCAGAGTGGGGTAGAATGGGAGGTAATTGAAATCAGGAAAAGAAGTGGACTTACTTGAAGGAAACAAAAATATCAAAGTATAAGGATTAGGACTTGCTTGCACTAAATTATAAAGTTGAGGTCTTGAGTTGTACCATTTTGACACTTGAGGTACCATTGGGTAATTTTCACATAAAAATCATGATATTTTTCGAGTCTACCCGAGACTTCCATTTCACTTTCCCATTTTTCATCTTTATCTTCTTCATCTCCTTCATCTACTTCCTTTACCTTACTTTCCCTTCCTTTCTCCATCAATTTTCATGGGATTCAAGCATTAATTCAACTTCTATTCTATCCAAGTAAGTAAACCTTCTTGAATTTGATAATTGAATCCTTTGGTGATATTTTTAGAGTATTCATAAGAATTCTTATGTATAGGAGAGGTGAGCCAAAGGTAGAAGGAAGCTAAAAAGAAGAGCTCAAGCTTTTTGGAGTGAAGGTGTACTATCTCTTTTAGTTTAATTAATGTCCTTGCATGAGAATTTGTGTGGTGTGTTGATAATGAGAAAATATGTTGTTTAATGTTGAGTAAGATGACTGAAAATGGTGAAAAAGCATGAGATGAAATGAATAAATGAAGTAGATATTGAGTTTATACTAAAACAGGTTTTGCTGGAAAAGTAACCAGTAACTTCACCATGATTTTGACCCTATTTAATGATGGAATTAGGAAGTGTCATAGAAGAGTTATTTGTTCCTCTATGTGTTAGCTTTCAATGGGTTTTTGAATCACCCAAATCGGAGTTGTAAATTGAGAGATATGACCAAAATAGTACAGACTGCGCAGGCTGGAAAACACGACGCGCGCTCGCGAATTTCATGTCGAGCTCGCGAATTTGGCCTGTGAACTCTCTAACTCTCATTTTGCACTTCTCGCGCTCGTGAATTTGGCCTGTAAACTCTCTGACCCTCATGTGTGCTTCTCGCACTCGCGACTTTGCATGGCGCGCTCGCGAATTGTGTTCTGATGCTCTTTTGGACTTCATTTTCTATGCAATTGTATTCCTTTGCTCAACTTGTATGCCTCCAATCATTTTAAAACAAAAAGACAACATGAGAACATGTATCAAACCAACATGCAAGCATGCAAATGATGTGAAATGAGGTAAACACTATGGTGTATGAAGTTATGAATTCTATGCAATTGTATTCCTTTGCTCAACTTGTATGCCTTCAATCATTTTAAAGCAAAAAGACAACATGAACACATGTATAAACACAAAATGCAAGCATGCAAATGATGTGAAACTAACATGACACAAGTTGCTCGCTTGGCGAGGCTATCAGCATACAAGTAAGCAGTATGGTTTATGAAATTATGAAGCAGTTAATATTATGACACAAGCATGAGAAAATAACATGACACAAGCATGCAAATTATGACACAGTTACTATGCTTTTGTTTTATCTATTGACATACCACTAATATGCTCCATTGAGGTTAGGTAGAAACCACTTAGATAAGGCTATGTCGCGACATAGGATAGCAGATCTGCGCCCCATACAGTTTGGTACTCCGGCTACAGGCCGTTGAGTGGATATGATTATATAATGGCCATAGCAGCCCAGTCATATAGTATTCATACAGTTTCATACAATTTTTCTTATCACTTTGGTTTCACTATAACCTTATGGAGCTATACAGTTATACTGACTACAAATTCCATAATCATACAGTATAATGAGCAGCAAGTATGATAATGAAAGTATCATGATATGTGTGCTTACATTCCATATGTGAGTACATGTTTATTTCTACATATGTATGTGCTTATATGTTTCTTTATTCGTTGCGATATTCACTGAGTTTTAACAAAAGTTGCAGAATTCATACAGCATAAAGAACATCAGGTAAGATCATGAAAGTATAATGCTATATATGCTTACAAGTTTATTTATTTAATTTTTAAGGAGCCATACAGTTATGAGATGTTATTAATCATAACTTATATGATGTGACTAAAAGTGCATAAGTCATACAGCATAATGAACAGCAGGTAAGATCATGATATGTGTGATTAAAGGTTCATGTAAAGGAGTTATGAGATAATTAGAAGTAAATTATTTATGTTTATGAATTAGAAGTTTATTCTTTGCTATCAAGATACATTTATGTTAAAATTTACTGATTCTATGATTATCAATGCTTTTATGAACTTCGTATTTTAAGTTAGTTGTCATCACACTTTGTTAAGTATGTGAATTATGAGCACCACTGAGTTTTATACTCAGCGTGTCGATTTTTTATCACGCGTAGGTTGAGGATCATGGTTGCTACTTGAAGACTTGAAGAGTACTATCAAAGCAGAAGTGACTAATTTGGGAGTAGTAGATTGAGAGTTATATAATTAAGAATTATGGCATGTATAATTATTACATTTGTTAAAGCTGATGTAATTGAAAATATAAGTGAAGCATGTAATCATTTTGGCGTAAGTATTTGGAGATAAGAATAATACTTATGAAATGATTGAATATGACATATTTTACAATAGTTGGTATGATTAGTTCGTGAAGACTTGATATATATAATGAATGCAATTCATTGCTGGATATTAAATGCTATTGAGGATTTATACAGTTATGACTATATATATGTAAAGTGTTATTGTGTTATGATGATTAGTTGGAGATATTGGAAGTTTGGAGTTTAATTGGGAGTGTTTTGTATTCATATTTAGCATACAGGATGATATCAGCATGACAGGACATAAGTTCAACCAGATTGTAGCGTCTCGGCTCGGTTCATTCGGGTTAACGGGTGGACCGGGAAGGGATGTTACAGTCAACATAGGGTACACATAATCATGTATCATTTCTAAGTACTCCTTCACTGTCTATCACAAAATTTCCAAATCCACCAGTAGCTACATCTTACATGATTCTCTGCAGTTGCGGGCCTCTATTTTGTGCAGATTTGATCTTATCAAACAACATCAGTCTTACTCTGAAATGAGTTAATAGAGTACCCAAAGTAGGAATTTCCAATTCAAGACCTCCATCAAGTATTTTATTAATTTCCCAAATCAACGATCTTCTTTCCACTAAAATATATGATAAATTCCTAAAGAGTTTTGGCTTACAGCATCAGCTACTATATTAGCTTTTCTTACATGATATTGAATGGTGAAATCATAGTCTTTAAGGAATTCCATCCAATGTCTACCTTAAGTTTAAATCTCTCTGATCAAAAATGTATTTTAAGCTTTTATGATCAGTAAAGATTTCGCATGACATGCCATATAGATAATGTCTCCAAATCTCCAATGCAAATATGATGGCAGCCATTTCCAAATCATGAGTGGGATAATTTTTCTCATGTTTCTTCAACTGTCTAGAAGCATATGCAATAACCTGTCCATGTTGCATTAAGACGCAACCTAACCCTATTCTGGATGCATCACAAAACACAATGTATCATTCGTTACTTGATGGTAAGGCCAACCCTAGTGTAGTTGTTAGACATTCTTTAAGCTTCTGAAAGCTTGCTTCGCAGGAATCAAACCGTACGAACTTAGCATTCTTCTAGGTTAGCCTTGTTAATGGAGCTGCTATCCTAGAGAAGTCTTGTACAAAAAGGCAGTAATAGCCTGCTAAACCCAGAAAACTTTGAATTTCTGTAATAGTAGTCGGTCTAGGCCAATTAATGACTACTTCAACTTCTTAGGATCAACCATAATACCATCTTTAGATATCACATGATTTAGGAAATTCACACATTCTAACCATAATTCACATTTAGAAAACTTAGCATACAATCAAAGCTTTCTCAGTGTCTGTAACATAATCCTCAAATGATGCATGTGCTCTGCTTCAATTCTGGAATAAATCAAAATATCATCAATGAACACAATAACAAATTGATCTAAGAAAGGTTTGAACACACGATTCATCAGGTCCATGAATGTTGCAGGAGCATTGGTGAGTCTGAAGGACATAACAAAAAATTCATAATGACCATATCTGGTTCTGAAGGCTATTTTAGGAATGTCTTGCTCTTTAATCTTCGATTGATGATAACTAGACCTTAAGTCAATCTTTGAAAAACAAATAGCTCCTTGCAACTGATCGAACAGATCATCTATTCTAGGAAGTGGATATTTGTTTTTCACCGCCACCTTGTTCAATTGCTTATAATCGATACAAAGGTGAAAGGAACCATCTTTCTTTTTCACAAAAAGGATTGGAGCACCCCAGGGTGAGGTGCTTGGTCTAACGAATCATTTATCTAGCAACTCCTGTAATTGCTCTTTAAGCTCTTTCAACTCTGCAGGTGGCATAGATATAGGTTCTGTGACGGGAACTAGATCAATGCAGAATTCAATTTCTCGATCTGGAGGAAGATTGGTCAATTCTTCTGAAAATAAATCCAAAAACTTATTCACTATTGGCACATCTTCTTTCTTGTGGGTTTTAGTGATAATAGTATCTTTCACCAGAACTATATATCCTTGGCAACCTTGTTTAACATTTTCCTAGCATTGATAGTAGTAATTAAGTTGTAAGGAGCCATATTTTTATCCACCTTGTAAGTGAGCCTTACGCCATTCGGTAAATTAAAAGTAACTTCTTTACTCTTACAATAAACGGTTGCATCATGCTTTGCTAACCAATCCATGCCCAAAATAACATCAAAGTCTATCACTTCTAAAATGATTAAATTCGCAAGCAAATCCCCTCAATGGCAATGGGGCAATCTAAAATAACAGCATCGGTATAAACAGCTTCACTTAGAGGTGTGATCTCAATAAAGGAAAATCTAATCGTTCAAGCATCCTTTCTATCTTAGCAGCAAATTTAAGAGATATAAATGGTATGGGTAGCACCAGGATCAAACAAAACTCGTGCCTCAAAAGAACAAATAGTAATAATAGCTGCTACCACAACATTGGATGCTTAAGCATCCCCTTATGTCATATGAAAAAGTCGTGGTTGTCCCACTACAGATTGCTATGAAGCTTGTCCTAAACTCTAACCTCTGCCTTTGCCAAAAGAACCACGGCCTTCCTGGCCTAAAAATCTAGAACCTTATGCAAAAGGTGCAATAGCAGGGGGTCTAGACACACTGCCCATGGAAGACTAATATGGCATCGATCGTAATGGGAAAATTAGACAATGTTTAGCAAAATGTCCCACCTGATGACACTTAAAACAAGTATTAGCAACAAACTTGCAAGCCCCTTGATGAAACCTTCCACATCTACAACAAGGTCCCCCACTGGATGTACTGCTACTAGAACTAGATCAGTATCTAATACTGGAACTACTAGTAATAGTGCCTCTTTTCTACCCAAATTTCTTCTTCTCTCTCCTTTTGCTACAGTTACTTCCACCTTAAAATCGAGAACCTGAAAATTGTGTTCCCATAGCAAAAGATCCAGTCACTCCTGGTACACTAAAACTCCCTAATGGTACTGTAATACTAGTACCTCTTTCACCTAAGATCACTCCATCAGAAATATAGTTAGTCTCCATTTGTCTAACAGAGTCAATTACAGCACTAAAATCTTGATCTCTCTGCTGAAACAAAGTAGCATAAACAGGATTCCATTGATAAACCTATATATCTTAGTACTTTCATTTTGAATAGACCCTAGAGCAAATCTACTCAATTTTATAAACTTAGTGGCATATTCATCAATAGACATATTTCCCTGAACTAAAGATTCAAATTCCCTCATTTTTGCTCTTTTAATCCCCTTAGGTACAAATCGGTTCATAAAGAGTGTAGAAAAATGTTTCCAAGTCATTCCAGTGAGGGAAGGCTGAACATAATCCCTAAATCAAATTTCAGCTATACCTTCCATCTTACGGCCTGCAAACACAATAGACCTCTCATCACTATAACCAAACTCGACACAAAACTCTCTGATTCTAGCCAAAAATGAGTGAGCATCCTTAATCCCTGAAAACTTTGATGGCTTATATCTAATAAATCTATCATATAGATTATCATCAGCTACTCTCAAACCAACTGGTAGTTGTAGGGGAGGTTGAGGTGGAATCGGCTGGTGTGACGGTACTACTGGATTAGTAGGAATAGGGGGAGGTATCTATTGCTGCTGTTGTGCCTGAGGTACATGTGCATGAAAGAATTACTATTGCTGTATCAGCATGTTATTCATAGCAGTTATGGCTTGCTGGAATCTAGTTACTAGGGTGTTTACTTCTGGAGGGTTTACATCTACATCCTCATTACACTTGTTTTCTTGCACCCTATTCTCTTGATTAACTGTATTTTTAATAGGTCTACCTCTACAGCGTCTAACTAGGGCTAGATGCCCGGACTAAGCCTCATCTGGAGCATCTTGCTGCACATTATCAGATGCTCTTCTCCTAGTATTCATCATACTGAAATTCAAAGCATAGATAGAAATCAACAAAAACATAACAAGTCATATCCTATACAATGCAATGTTATATCCCTCAATTTAATTTCTATAATACCAATTTAAAGATGGTCTCGCTAAATTTAAGAGGCAAGGGAGAATTACTTTAAGACATGACAAGAATAGCTCCACAATTACATCTACAATAATGATCTTATGCTCTGATACCAACTTTGTGACGACCCAAACCGTGGGTCGGACCAGCACTAGGGCCCAGGTAAGCTTAAGGCCCCCGAGGCCCGTAGTAAGCCTAATTTATGAAAACTCACTTCTTTAAAAGTTGACTCTAGGAACAATAAGCCCATATTTCGATGTTACGTAATTAATTTGTCTAATTATATCTCTGGCCCATATATAGTTCATAGCTCATCCCTGTATACTTATATATATACTAGTCTTTTTATATGACATGCGTTGCACGTTGACTATTCTTGTTATATACTCATTGTTTATCTATATAATATTAAAGCATAATTTTTGTTAAGATTAAAATAAATACAAGTGGTTAATTTGTATTACATTTTGCCGTACAAACTATTTGTAATGCTATTTCTTATGTACTTAATTCTATTTTTATATAATCAATTGGTCTCAAAATAAAGTTCAACCAAATCCCTAGACCTAATCCTTTAGTCCCTAATTAATAAATGCAGATTTTTAAAATTTTAATAGGTGTCCAGAAAGAAAATCAAGCCACCACTCAATCTCCAATACCTACCCTTAACTCCAAACTAATATCTATATGAATTTATTTTTTTTACAAAGAAAAAAATAAGAGGATGATTTGAATTAATAATAGAAATCACTTTGGCTACGGTAGCAGTCTTATTTACCCGGTGTATCATAGAAAAGAATATATACAGATACACACAAATTCTTGAAACCCCAAAAAGTGACTCAAACAGAACCATATAGTTCTAGGTTTTTTTTCCAGTTTCCTAAACACTATTTTCTTTTAAATCAAACAGATTTAAGATATAAGAGAAAAAAATATCAAGAAAATTAAAAATACTTAATTATCAATAGACCATCTACTTATTCCAAATGAATAAATCTTTTACTAAATTAAAATGATAATAGTTACATATTATTTAGTAACGAAAAAAAATAAAAAATTATTATTAAGAATAAAACTCTTTCAAAACTCATATAACAAAAAAATTGTTCAATATATATAGATATATAAATATATCAATAAAATATTATATATATTTTTTAAATTAAAATTTTCAAATGCTTATCGTCTCAAGTTTAATTATGTAAATTCTATTTAAAAATTTACTTTTTAAAAAATATATCCAATTAAATCTTACAAAAATAAAGAAAAGATATTAATAAAAATAATATATTTTATTCTTTTTTATCTCTTCTAAATAAAATATTATATATATTCTATTGAAAAGTTTATTTTTAAAAGAATACATCCAATCAAATCACACAAACATAAAAAAAAATATTAATAAAAAGAACATATTTTCTTTCTTTTTTTATCGATGTCCTAAAAGAATTAAATATTTAATAAATAAAAATATAAAAATATTTTCAAATATCTCATTATCATATATATTTATTAAAAAATAAATTTAACAAAGATAAAACTTAAATTTTTAAATGATTAATTATCTAATATGTGTTTATTTAAAAAATAATTTCTTTTAATTTATTAAGAGGCTTAATTGGCCGAAATAAGACTGTGGGCTACACAACAAAGAATAATCATCCACTCACTAAATTGGTGAAAACACTTGTGGTCGAGAGAATTCAAATTTGGGACCTTTCACTCCTCACATAAGTGAGAAGACAATCAGACCACATATGATTGGCTTAAAAAATAATTTTTATAAACATATCATAATAAAATATAATTCTTTAATTGGCAATGACTAAGATTATTTTAGGATATATTAAATTTCATTAAGGGTGCTATAGAAAATCTCATTATTCCCCCCTATTTCCACTTTTATACATAGTATAGATTGTATAATCCACGTCATTTATAATATGAGCAAACTGGTCCATTCATAACCTTCAAAGAGGCAAATAAAATATAATCCACATGTTTACGAACCAACACGCTATTAATTTTTACATGACAATATGTAAAGCAAACATCCTAATTGCGGAGCCCAATAAATGGACGCGGATTGTTCAAACACACAATACTGTATGTATTAACATTATCAAAAGCTGGAAATTATTATTGAGTCTCTACGAAGAAGGATGCAGAGCTTATCTGGATTAAAAAAAATGTCTACCTCATGAGAAAAATTTAAAAGGAAGGGGTGAATTTCACAAACTCATTGAATAATAACAAATAATACATAACTCAAACAGTCACACAAAATCCTTACCAAATTTGTATAATGAACACACAATTAATCAAGCATATGTCATGACATCAGCATCTTCAACGATATCACCTTCACATAATCATATCACGTGGAGATTAGTCAGTGGCGTCACCGAAACCCCAACAAGTCGTCCTCACACATGGTGTGCCCTCTCATACGTGTGCACCAGGGAGCCGATCCCATATACATGGCTAACTGATCTAATCCTCACTTGACCGATCCTCACGTTATTTTCCATTTCCTCTTTTCTTTTCATTTATAGCAGGAGGCCACCCTGTAGTTTTCCATATCATTCATATCATATTTTATT
This sequence comes from Jatropha curcas, assembly GCF_041381405.1. Lineage (NCBI taxonomy): Eukaryota > Viridiplantae > Streptophyta > Magnoliopsida > Malpighiales > Euphorbiaceae > Jatropha > Jatropha curcas. The sequence goes on from NC_143161.1 coordinate 20,750,153, forward strand.
AGACACATAGGGGGGCGCCGATCTTCCTTACATGACCGACGATATCTGAGAATTCCCTCACAATCCCATAGTGACCCACATCATCCCAATTCCACACACAAATAAGGCATAGGATTATCATATCATAAGTAATCCAAACAATCTATTCAATATAACAGATCATGTCAATAATCAATATGCAACAAATGAGTATAATCATAGTGTTTATGATTATATAATAATCGTATAGTTAAAATATTATGTTTATAAGATAGATAATGACATTAATGATTATATTTCAATAATATCTTATTAATATGTGAAAATAAGAGTTGAGTATTAAATGTATTTATATAGTGTAGAATGAATGATGCATGTATGCAGATAATGGCATGCACCATTTATTATTACTCACAGTGATAGAAGAAAAGCAAGCTTTAATTTGGATTTTGATTAGCAGAAGCGGTAGACGAACTCCGTCGATCTAGATAAGACATATATATAAAGGAAAACAACATTAGACAAATGCATTTTCCTTAAATAAGGAATTAAAGAATTAATTTATTATATTTTTGGTTAAATATTCAATCGCTATACTAAATCTAATTTCTATCGAAATTTTTGGCGGTATTTCTCTTAACATAAGACTTTCCAACTGTTTTAATATCAGCAATCTAATATATTTATTAATTATTGCTCTTACAGCTCATCCATCGAGCAATCAATCAATCCAAATATCCAACCACCATAATAACAATTTATATTCAACTATTAGCTTATAAATTAAAATAAATCTTTAATCTGTTCTAAGTATATCATCATCAGATATATCATTCTAGAGTAGCCTTAAAAATTAATATTTCCATTAACTTAATATATCCTTCAAAATAATCTAATTCACCACCGTCACAATTCATATATCACAATTCTCATTTCGAAATAACTATTATCTTTCCACCAATAGGTTCCCTTTTACTTAAATGATTTTCGGTCTCCAAATAACTCGTTAATTATTTACTTTACTTCCTCATTTGGTCCTTAGTCCTTAATAGTCATTAATTTAATTTGAATTAAGGAACTAATTTCTCAATTTTTAATTACTAAAACCTTATATTATCAATAGCCACAAAAGACATATTTCTATTATTATCTGTAGATTTATCTCAATTAGGGTTATATATTTCTTTTAATTAAATTCTGCTATCAATAAATCCAATAATTAGTCTCTAATCAAAAATTACTTTAATCTTACTAAATCACTCACTCACAATTTATTTTAATTTATTGAAGTTTTCTAATCAAATTAATATTTATGAAATATATTGGAAAATACTTAAAAGTAATTTATCTAACTACTAATTATGGAAAATTAACTAATTTCTGGAAAAGATAACTAGAAATAGCCTCAATACCCCAAAGTACAACATTGTCGGCGGTAACTTGGCTAGAAATAGTGCCTGTGCTCACCAGAGAGACTACCGAAGGTAGTTGGCGCAACCAATAGCGGCAGAGGAGGAACTAGATCGACCGGCCTTCAAATTAATGTAAAAAATAATTAACTCGTTATTGAATTAAAATCCATAAATAAATAATTTATTTTAAATAATTACGAGTTGTATAAATCTTCAACTTATCATATTATTAATACTATAATTAATCAATTATATTTAACATAATTTAATTTAATACAAAAACTTTTAATTTTTTAATATAAAATAATAACTGCCAATATCATTAAAATTTATAAATCATGTAATTTATTTATATCATTAACAGTTATATAAATTGTTACTTAATACACTATTAATTCTCTAATGTTATATAATCAATTACATTTAGACGATTTAATTCAATCATAAATTAATTTCTTTTCAAATAAATATAAAAACAAACAATTAAATCATACACATGTCATATGGAATCCTACGTGGCAATACTAAGGAAAATTCTGTCTGCTTATGTATATAGTTTACAACTACAAAAACATATTAAATAATTTTTAAAAAAGGAAACAAAAGGAAAGTTTGAGTAAGAACTACTAACCTCATTAGTGGAAATAATTGAAATGTAGAAAATTCTAAACTTAAAAAAAATGAATAATATATTTAAAAGCAGAGACTAATACATTTTTGCCAAGAATATAGAAGAATACATTGATACAACTTACATAATATTTCTAAAAAAGTGAAAGTGTTTCTTGAGGGTAAATAATTTAAAATTTTAAAAAAATGCATTACTACACCATTTAAAAAAAATAAATGGAAAACATTTAGATAGGACACGTTTGTTACTTCACAAATTTAAAAGTAAACATTTGTTACAAAACAATACATTAATACATTAATTGAATAATTCATTGTTATTAAAATTTATTATTTTTTAAAAATTAATAATTAATAATAATTACTTAAAACCATTAATACATTAAATAACCAAATCAAACCAAACCAAAAACACTAATTCAAAATAAATCCAAACCAAACCAATACATTAATACATTAAATAATCAAATCAAACTAAATCAAAAACACTTACTCAAAATAAATCCAAACTAAACCAATACATTAATACATTGAATAATCAAATCAAATCAAATCAAATGGAAGCCTAATTGGAGGAATATGCCACATATCAAATTAAAATGCCAAGTGGATATGCCACATGTCAATTTTCTAGAGAAAAATGCTTGCTATATATATATATATATATATATATATATTGATGTGGGAATAGGGTGGAAATAATGAGATTTTTTATATCGTCCTTAATGAAATTTAGAATGTGCTAAAATAGCCTTAGTTATAGCCAATTAGAAAATTATATTTTATTAGTTGATTGGATATATTTATAACAAGTATTTTTTAAAATAAATGCAAATAGATAATTAAGCATTTCAAAATTATAAGTTTTATCTTTTTTTAAATTTATTTCTAATAAATATATATAATAAGGAGACATTTGAAAATTTTATATTTTATTTTTTAAATATTTGATTCTATTTTAATTATAATTTAAAATATTTTATTTCAGAGAGAAATAAAAAAAAATTCTTTTTATTAATATTATTTTTTCTTTATATTTGTATGATTTGATTAGATATATTTTTTAAAAACAAATTTTCAAATAGAATATACTTAATATTTTATTTAAGAGTGAGATAAAGAAAAAATTATATTATTTTATAAATATTTTTTCTTTATGTTTATATGATTTGATTGGGTATTTTTTTTAAAAAAAATCAAATAGAATACACACAATTAAACCTTTTAAAATTTTAAAATTTTTACTTTTCAAATTTTTTTTCTTAAACAAAATGAATATGTGTGTGTGTGTGATTCGCAAACAGTTTAAAATTTTATATATAATATTTTATTGTTAATATTTATAAATCTATATATATTAAAACTTTTTTTGTTAGATGAGTTCTCAAAAGAGTTTTTATTTTTTATTTTCTTTTTCGTTATTGAATAATTTGTAACTATCATTATTTTAATTTAGTAATAGATTTGTATCTACATTTCAATAGATAGATAGTCTCTTGATGATTAAACATTTTAATTTTATTGATATTTTTTCTCTCATTGAAACAACCCAGAATTTTATTTTCAAAAATTTTTCATATAAAAGTTTTAATTATGAATCCTAACCAATGGCATTATAGAACTTATTATATTTTAAATTGAATAAATTAACATCCTATGAATTTATTTAACCAGTTAAATGAAAACCCAAATAAAACAAATTGAAAATTGAAAACCACACAAAAATCACGATTTGGATCGAACCAAACTCGAATAAAAAAACAATCACAAAAACCTAACCAAACAAATTCTAGAAACCCATCTATCTCCTTCAGCGCCAACTTCACCCCTCCCCGCTTTCCCTTTCGGTTTTCCGGTCACCTGAAGCCAGCGCCCTCTGCCACCATCTCCCTGCCGCTTTTGCCTTCTACCCACGCGTCTCCGGCCTCTCCTTCCCCCTCTCCTTTCGTTTCTAGCGAATGCCGTTGTCGTAGGAAGAGCTATGACTTTGCCTCAATAGGGAAATCGCGTCGCAGGTTTCTCCTCGACTTTTTAGTGACTCCAGTCTCTCTCCCTCAACGATGAAGCTCCGGTCTCTCTCTTTCGCTCTCTCCTTCCCGTTCCGACTGAAGCAGCAAGCTGGTGGAGCTGTGATCGTGACTTGCGATCGGTGCAATCGTGTCACTTGCTTTCTTTCCTTTTTTCGATGAGATCAGCCTCAAGCTGGTGAACCTAAGCCTCCTCTAGTCGCTAGTAGCCCTTGATCCTCCATTACTTTCTTCTTTGGTCAAGCTAACGCCGGCAGAATCGGATCTTAGGTAACAGAGCAAATTCTGATCATTTTAACAGAAAAAATCCAATTTCCAAACCGTTTTGCAGCTAGGTAAGCTATATTTTGACTCTTTTAGGTGGAATTCATAAGTTTTTGATTTTAGTTGAAGGGATTCACATTTACGGTAGTAAATAACTTCATAATTAGGTGAGCCATTTTAATTTAAGAAGGAATGGTTTTTCATAATGATAATTATGTTGAGGATGAATTGATTATAGTGTGAAACGTGAGTTTTGGTGGAAAACTCGAAGTTTTGTATAATGGTAGCTGTTACAAGAAATGGTTCTTATGTTGGTTTAGAGAAAGTAAAGCATGTATGAAGTTTATTTTTGGATTATGACATATATATTTATAGCATATATGAAGTGGTTAAGCTTAAGATATTTAATGTGCAAGTATCGTTTAAAGAACATTGGTATAGGATTTTTTTATATTTATATTTATAAAAGATTTTATTTATTTGCTAGTTAACTAAAGAAGCTAATCATATTGATGTAAGGTAAGAGGGGTTAATAATATTGCTGTAATAAGTTGGAAGATTATTTTAAGTTTTAATTTATAAATTATGGTCCTGTGGTGATATGACTATTAAAGGAGGATAGGAATTTGACTTTATTGATTGCCCGACGGATGGGATGTGTGGATTGAATAAATATTTAATAAAACTGTTGATATTTAAACAGGTGGATAGTTCAATTTTTAGGGGAGATGCTGCCGAAATTTTGGTAGAATCTAGTCCAGTTATAGCAGTTAGATATGAAGATAATTTATTAGATTAATTCCCCAATTCTTTATTTAAATTAATTCCTTGTCTGATGCAATTCTTTCCTTATATTCTTAAATTCTTTAGATCGTCCGGGCTCGTCTGCTGCTCCTCCATGTTAAAATTCGAGTTAGAGCTCCTTCGATTCTCTACCACAGTGAGTAATAATAAATAGTGCATATCATCGTCTACATATATTTATATCATTTATTTTATAAAGAATATATATATATATATATAAGAGATAACTTAATATTCATTTTTATAATTATATTATTATGCTATTATTAATATGTCATTATGCTTTTATGTTTGAGTATTAATGATTGATTTGGTGTATTATACTGGGTGAATTGTTTGATTACTTATGCTGTGAAATTATTGTGTCTTGTTTGTATAGAATTGGGGTGAAGTGGGTCACCATGGGGTTATGAGGGCGGTCTTTGATACCGTCGGCCATGTATGGCGAGATCGTCGCTCCCGTGTGCATCTGATGATACATGATATGGAAAACTACAAGGTGGCCGCCTGTTGGTATGGAAAAGAAAAGAGTATAAAAAAATGAGAAGGCTGGTCAAGTGAGGATTACACTGGTCAGCCATATATATGGGATCGACTCCCTGGTGCACACGTTTGAGAGGGCGAGCCATGTGGGAGGACGGCTCGTCGGGGTTTCGGTGACGCCACTGACTAATTTCGACTTATTTGATTATTTGAAGGTGAAATTACTTGTGAGTGCTATTGTTGTGCCATATGCTTGACTGATTATGTGCTCACTTCAATATTTTAGGGTGCATTTCGCGTGAATGCCTGTGTTATGCATTATTTATTATTATTCACTGAGTTGCAAAACTCACTCTTCTCTTATTTAACTTTTCAGGAAGTTGAATCCCTGTCGATTCGGCTAAATGTCACGGAGATAGGATTTAGCTATGCCTATCCATGCGGCACTTAATCACCCTTGAGTGTTTAGGATGTCCTAAGTAAGCCTTAAAGTGTGTTGGAGCAAAAATAGAAGCTAAGTATGGAAGAGAGCACAAGAGGATTTTGGAAGAGCTTGTTGTATTGCTTTTGAATCACTTTGTACATGATGATTACAAAATGACAGAGGAGTGGTATTTATAGGCTTTTCCACCTCCTCAATGTGTGGCTACAATTTGCCTACAAAAATGTGTGGTGGAGATTATAAGGGAACATTCTAGATTGGTTGAGACATTTCATCAAACATCTTATGTGCTGGAATATTTTAGAATGTCCTAGGCATTTCATCAAACACCTTGTGGGCTTGAGGCTTCCAACTTTGGGCTTGAGGCTTCCCATGTCTTGGGTCATTATGATAGCCCATTTTTAGCCTTCCAAACCTTTCCCAGGAATTATGGAGGCTTCCAAAATTTTTCGCACATTGGCAAGCCATTTCAGATGCTATCTTGCAATTTCACCTGCCTGCTATGTGGGGCGTCACACCCTCCCCCACTCAAGCTCACGACGCTCTCGTCGCACCCTGAACCTCATATTCCTTTATCTTTTCAGCAAACTGCCAAAGAGTGTCTTCACGCTCCCAACTAGCTTCAGACTCTGGCAGGTTCTTACACTTAATCAAGTACTCGTGGTAGTTTGGGACTCCACGTCTCCGCACCACTCGTGAGTCAAGTATGTCGTCTACCTCTTTGTCGAATTCGGTGATAACAGCTATTGGAGCTCATGTGGATTCACTCCTGCCTGGGTTCTCCTCATCGGTATGGTAAGGTTTTAGCATGCTAACATGGAAGACATTATGGATCTTCAGTTTTGGAGGCAGTTCAAATTGATAAGCAGCTTTTCCTACTTGCTTAACGATGGGAAATGATCCCTCATACTTTCTCACCAACCCTTTATGCACCTTTCGGAACGACTTGAATTGGTTAGGGAGGAGTTTGATCAGTACCTTGTCTCCTTCAGCATACCCCTTCAGTCGACTCTTGATGTCGACCCATTTCTTCATTCGTTTAGCAACCTTATTGAGACAAGCACGAGTTTCGTCAGCTTCTTCATGCCATTCCCTTACGAACTTGTGGGCTCCAGGATTCACCCCAGCATATGAAGCTACAATGGCATTAGGAGTCATGGGCTGTTGTCCCATGATAATTTCGAAGGGACTTTTACCCATAGATTTGCTTCGTTGGAGGTTATACGAGAATTGGGCAATGTTGAGTAACTTGGCCCAATCTCGCTGATGAGCACTGACATAGTGTCATAGATACAGCTCGAGTAATGCATTGATATGCTCAATTTGCCCATCACTTTGGGGATGAAAGCTAGTTGAGAAGTTCAAGTCCGTCCCCATCATCTTGAACAACACTCGCCAGAACTTGCCAGTGAAGCGAGGGTCTCGGTCACTTACGATATTCCGAGGAAGTCCCCATAACTTCACCACATTCTTGAAGAATAGATGGGTTGCTTCATCAACTTTATAGTCTGCAGAGACTGGGATAAAGGTAACATACTTGCTAAATCTGTCGATAATGACCATGATGCTACCATATCCTTCAGACTTTGATAGTGCAACGATGAAGTCCATTGAGACACTCTTCCAAGGACGCTCCGCAACGGTAAGAGGTTCAAGTAAACCCAAGGGAAGTTGTTGTTAGACCTTATCTTGTTGGCAGATAAGGCAAGTCTTGACATACGTCTCGACGTCATCTTACATTCTTGGCCAATAGTAGTGAGCTCTTACTAAGGCCATTGTACGAGTCGCACCAGGATGTCTAGCCCATTTTGAATCGTGGGACTCCTTAAGGATTTCTTTGCGAAGGTTCCCCCATTTTGGCATGAAGACTGGGTTGCCATGAGTGTAAAGTACTCCATCTTGCTCCCAAAATCTTCATGTCTTACCCTCTTTTGTAAGTTTAAGCAAGTTCCTGACAAAAGTATCATGTTGCATACCTTCTCGGATGCGATCCAATAGGTTGCTTTGTGGGGGCACTAGCACTAAGGCTGGCTAGCTTCGCCTTAGGACTTAGTGCGTCGGCTACAACGTTGGCCTTCCCTGGTTTATATTCAAGCTTGTAATCAAACTTCGCCAAGAAGTCTTACCATTGAGCTTGCTTGGGACTTAGCTTCTTTTGTGTTTGAAAGTAGCTCGTGGCCACATTATCTTTCTTGACTACAAACTTGCTGCCAAGCAAGTAGTGGCACCATGTTCGTAGGCAATGAATAATGGCTATCATCTCCTTCTATTGGACGGTATACCGACATTCGGTATCATTCAGTTTTCGACTTTCATAAGCGATGGGATGGCCATCTTGCATCAATACCCCTCCAATGGCAAAGTCTGATGCATCCGTATGCACCTCAAAAGGCTTCGTATAGTCAAGAAGCACCATAACAGGCTGTTCGGACCCCATTTGCTTTAGCTCTTCGAAGGCATCTTAGCATTGCGAAGACCAATGTCATGAGCAACTTTTCTTGAGCAAATTCGTCAAGGGTGCCGCAATAGCTGAATACCCCTTTATGAAGTGGCGATAATAGTTTACCAGGCCCAAGAAAGATCTTAGCTCGGGAATGTTTGATGGAGTTGCCAATCTTTAATGGCTTTGACTTTTGTTGGATCCATCATTAGCTTGCCGTCCTTGATCTTATGCCCAAGGAACTCCACTTCTTGTTGAGCAAAGCAACACTTTTCCACCTTTACATAAAGTTCATTTTCTCGGAGAACTTGGAAGACTTGCTTGAGATGCTGCACATGCTCTTCGAGAGAAGTGTTATACACTACAATGTCGTCCAAGTAAACCACCACGAATTTATCGAGGAAGGGGTGGAACAGCTTGTTCATGAGAGTGCAGAACGTGGCTGGGGCATTAGTCAAACCAAAAGGCATCACTAAAAACTCGAATGCACCATATCGAGTTACACAAGTCGTTTTCGGCTCATCCCCTGCCGCAATCCGCACTTGATAGTAACCCGACCGTAAGTCCAACTTCAAAGACCATCGTGCATTCCCCAATTGATCAAAGAGATCAGTTATCAAAGGTACTGGGTATTTATTCTTGATAGTGATCTTGTTTAAGGCCCGATAGTTTATGCACATTCGTAAAGGGCCATCCTTCTTCTTGTGGAAGAGGACTGGTGCGCCATAAGGAGCCTTAGAGGGTTGAATGTACTTCAAGTTGAGAAGATCCTGGAGTTGCTTCCTCAGTTCTTCCAACTCTAGAGGAGACATCTGTTGGCTCAAGGGTTAATTTCTAATCTCGTAATTTTGATGATTAAAACAAAATAAATAAATTTAAATTATATTATTTGTGCTAATATTATTTTATGCAGAATTCTTATGGAAAGAAAACGAACAAGGCAAGTCCTACATTGTATGTGAAGAGATTCGAAGACCCTAGTGGTTAGGCATTTAGGATACATTGTAGGATAGAGAGAAAATTCATTTATAAGCACATAAACTATTTTTTTCTCATCAAAAATATTTTTCGAAAATTAGTTTCTTCAAAAATAATTCTTTTGTCAAAAATTTATTTTCAAAAATATTCTTTAAAAATGAAAATGATTCAATTACCTAAAATTAAAGAGATTATGTCTCTAACAATTTTGGTAATAAATCATACACTTTCTTTTTCGGAAAATCCCTTTGAAGATCTAAAGGATTTTTATTTATTCTCTTACCTAAAACAAAGAAAGATTATATCTTTTCGTTTTTAGTAAGTAGTATCTCTTCGAAAAATACTTTCCCAAATAAAATGCTTTCGGAAAATCTTTATGTTTAAGGGAAGAAAGATCGTTTTCTATTCTCTTACCAAAACGATAAAATAAACTTTTTGGTAACTAAGATTTTTGTATCTTAATAAACTTTTTGGTAACTAAGATTTTTGTATCTTCCAAATAAGGAAAGCAAATATTCTGATTTCAAAATGAAATATCCACTTTCTAAAAACGAGAGTCACAAATCTCTCTATAAAAAGGTGTTTTCACGCTTTGAACTAAGTGGAAGAAAGAGTTTTCGTTTTAAGAGTTTTCGCCTATTGATCACATCCTTTATCTCTCATAACTTACTCTCTACCCCCATTTTTCTTTTCATCTCTGCACTTCACGTTTTCATCTTTAAAGAGAAAAGAATTTTTACAATCACCGCTTTTGAAAAACAGTTTTGTGTTCTAAACGATTTTCTAATCTGATAAACTGTTTTTCCTGTGCTTATATGTGCATTTCTTTCTGTCTATTTAGATTTTGTAATCTATAGTAGACAGGTTTTTATTTGATAAACATTTGTGTAATAGCTTAGGTTAGAAGCTATTGTGAAAGAGGTTATCAAGCGACCTTCTCCGTGAGAGAGATTCTAATGTCTTGAATTGAGTTTCCGTACTCTGCCAAAAACAGAAAGGGTTGAGGTTAATTAGAACCTTTGGAAAATCTAGTGGGATAAAGGGTAAATCTAGGTGTTGATCTATTGCCTTGTACTGTTGGTTTGTCTCTTACCCTTGAAAAGAGATAACATAGTTGATGATCTCAAGATGAGTCTTGGGGAGTGGATGTAGGCGAGTTAGTATCGAACCAATATAAATCACTGTGTTGATCTTTTTAATTTCTGAAGTTTCGCTTGATACTGCTTTACTTACACTCTTGTTTATATTTTAGAAATGCTAAAGTTGTTAATGATTTGATGTTCTAAAACTGGAATAAGTCTTATCTTTTTTGAATATTAGAACTCTAGAATTTTGATAAGTGAATATACCAAGTTCTAAACAGTTCTTCTATTTACAGTATATTTCACTACTTGGATTTCTAATATGTTTCTAAACTTGGTTAAGGCTCTGTGACGCAGTTCTAATTTCAATAACTGTCTCTCATACAGTCTTATATGATTTTCTAAACTTTATGAGGAAGTTCTAAATATAATAGCTTTCCGTCATAAAGAAGTTCTTATATTGAATAAGACATTGTGAAGTAGTTTTAATTAATAGCTGCATTTTGCATAGTCTTTCTATTCTTTATAAATAGAACATTGTGAGGAAGTTCTAATCCATAACTTATTCTCACAAGTTCTTTATTTTTCCGCTGCACTTAGAATTTGATATTCTATTTTTAAATTCTAAAATATTTTTAGAAAACCCAATTCACCCCCCCTCTTGGGTTGTGCCATACACATACGGGATCCACAACATCCGATAAGGAGACATGGCTGGCAGCTTAGCACCAGGCTCAAGCTCAATTTGATGATCAACCTCCCTTCTAGGAGGAAGCTTTTTAGGCAATTGTGGAGGCAGACATCCTTATACTCATCCAACACAGCTTGACATTCGGGCAAGGTCTACTTAAGATTCGTCACCTCCTCGGCCTCACTTAGTTCCCTAATGGTTGCTATATAACTTTCAGCTGATTTGAAACCCCTCTTGAATTGCATAGCAAAGATCATTAGTGTTGATTTCTCTATGCTCTTCAATGGGATCATGCATGGCTTACTTCTTTCAAGTATTAATAAGGAACTTGAGGTACGGAAGAGGAGTTTGTTTACCTAGCGGAAAAATGCTAGGCCCAATACTACTTTGAAATCGTCTATAGGCACAATGGTGAAGTCTAGCGTACCACACCATGAGCCAATTTGCACAAGTAGAGCCTTCGCCACTCTCGCAATTGGTTTTGCTGGTGAGTTTATCGATTTGATAGTATCTCCACCTCTAATAATGTCAAGGCCTAGTCGTTTGGCTTCCTCGACATCTATAAAGTTGTGTGTAGCCCCAGTGTCTAGCATAGCACTAGGCGGTTTATCATTGATGGCTACATCTGCATATAATAGTCCCTTCTCCTTCTTGGACATGCTAGGAGGAAGGGTCTTGGAATGGAGCTCAAATATTATAGGGACCCCATGTTGGCTTGAGATTCCCCCGTCCCTTGTTTCTCCTTGTTGAACTTGGCAACCATGGCATTCATTGCCTTCTTGTTGGGGCAGTCTCGTACCCAATGTGGTCCATCTCAGATGAAGCAAGGTTTAGGAGGCTTGGATTCATTCTTCTTAAATGGCTTATCATATTTTCCATCGAAAGACTTGGATGAAACACTCTCCTTGTGATTATGATCCTTCCTCTGACCTTGTTTCTCTCCCCCACTCTTGCCAGGGACTGGCTTCTTGTTCCTAGTTTGGGTGGAGTAGTCAGTTAGAGATTCGACCACGGCAATGGCATCATCAAGTGTTTGCACGCTATGCCACTCTATCTCCACCTTTGCCCAATCCTTCAGCCCATCCTTGAAGTGAAAGAGAGCATCTTTGTTAGACAAATCATCAATCTCCAACATGAGGGTAGTGAATTCCTTGATGTAATCGAGGATGCTACCGCATTGTCGTAGACGACGTGGTTTACCCTTTGCTTCGCTTTCGACATTATGAGGCACGAAGTGCTTTTGCAATTCTGCCTTAAATTGATCCCACATATGGATAGTACATATGCCTTTCTCACGCTCTGTGTGTTTCCTTCGCCACCAGAGTTGAGCAACATCCCGAAGGAATGTAGGGGCATTGCCAATCTTGGCAGCATCATCCAATACCCCCATGGCCTCAAAGTATTGTTCAAGGCCAAAGAGAAAGTTCTCTGCCATCGAAGCACTACGTGTACCATTGTACATCGCAGGCTTGGGCACCTTTAGACTAGTTACCAAAGGACCGGTGGTAGCACTAGTTGAGGCGGGACTACTCATACCATGGTGCATCCGACACTTAGAACGGATAGCATCTACTTCCTTACGTAAAAGACTAACTTCAGATTTAGCAATTACACGTACCTCAGTCACCTCGTTGGTAAGGGCTCAGAGCTCCTCTCGAAGGGCTTTGCCAAGCTTAGTGATCATGTCCTTAGCAGCCTTAGTGATCTCTTCATTCTCTTGAACAACATTATCAAGTTGCTCGGACAGTTCACTCACATAAGCCTCTTGAGTGGATAAGGATCGCTTAAGAGCTCTGATTCTTCGCTCCACAGGATCGGTGGGAGACTCCCGTACTTTGGACTTCTCCCGCTTAGGTTGAGTACACGATGGCTCACGGCCTCGAGTAGACTCAGCATGCTCGGGTTGTTGTTCTTTAGCAATAACCACGTTGGCTTGCTTGTTCGCCATAAGTCAAGATGAAAGGCTTGGTACCTAGGATGAAACTGTTGCTCTGATACCAGTCAAGGAGATAGGATTTAGCTATGCTTATCCGTGCGGCACTTAGTCGCCCTTGAGTGTTTAGGATGTCCTAAGTAAGCCTTGAAGTGTGTTGGAGCGAAAATAGAAGCTAAGTATGGAAGAGAGCACAAGGGAATTTTGGAAGAGCTTGTAGTATTGCTTTTGAATCACTTTGTACATGATGATTATAAATGAGGGAGGAGAGGTATTTATAGGCTTTTCCACCTCCTCAATGTGTGGCTATAATTTGCCTACAAAAAAGTATGGTGGAGATTACAAGGGAACATTCTAGATTGGTTGAGACATTTCATCAAACATCTGTGTGCTGGAATGTTCTAGAATGTCCTAGGCATTTCATCAAATACCTAGTGGGCTTAAGGCTTCCACCTTTGGGCTTAAGGCTTCCACCTTTGGGCTTGAGGCTTCACATGTCTTGGGTCATTGTGATAACCCATTTTTAGCCTTCCAAACCTTTTCCGCAAATTCTGGAGGCTTCCAGAATTTTTCGCACATTGGCAAGCCATTTCAGATGCTATCTCGCAATTTCGCCTGCCTGCTATGTGGGGCATGACATAAAGCTCTGCATCCTTGTCCGCAGGGCTATAAAAGTAAATCTCTAATTTCAGTAATTACTTAAAACATGTAATTTTTATGAAGGCTTTTATTATCCTTAATTTTTATTAACTCTGCAGCTGTATGATTTAGATATCCATACTCATGTATCAAAATGAGTATGCTAATCTATTGGTCTCATGAAGTGTAACACCCACCGGCCAATCCCGGAGAACCAGACGGCGGATGCCACAATCGGTGCCAGAGCACCGTCTTATGTCACTTATTAAAGCTAGATCACAAATTAGAAGTGGTTAAATTTTCATAAGGAGGCAAGTAATTAACATTTTGTTTTTTTTTTTTTTTTTTGTTAACGAAAATAATATTTAAGGAAATTCCTACGAAAATTTCGCAAGAGTTTCCCCTAAAAATTAACTTGCCACACAAAGAAAATATACACACTTCCAATTTTCTCCAAACCCCAAAACTCCAATTCAACATAACATACCACAAGCACTTCTAAATATCCATCAACATACGCATCATAGTCTAAACACATTCCTTTCAAGGAATATATAATCATCATACACCAAAAATATAATAAGATGTTATTTCCTTCAATAATCATAACTCTTAATACATTATAAACTTATTATATACAACCTCCATAATACAATCTTTATATACATGCCAAAAATCACCATTTACAAAATATCCTACCTAAAATGTGATCTCTACTCTGATGCTTGTCCTCTGGTCTTGAAGAACACCCTCCGCTCCTAACCTGCGCGTGATAAAAATCAACGCGCTGAGTGGAAGACTCAGTGGTGCTAAATAACCAACAATTAAATTAAATAGAAAAGCCAAGTCAAATCTGAAATTACTTAACTATATAAATACCGAAATCGCATTCATTTAATTCAAATACTTTGAAAGCAATGAGAAGATTATAAATACAAATATGTCTTCATTCTTTTATAGCAACAATAAAATTTCATTTTTTGTTGAGGCTCGTACTCATGCAGAATGAACATAAGCAGATTTGATCGTGGCCTATATTAGCGCCACCCCCATCACATACTCGTGGCCTATGAAAGCACCACCGTGGCCTATGAAAGCACCACCCCCATCACACAATCGTGGCCTATGAAAGCACCACCGTGGCCTATGAAAGCACCACCCCATCACACAAATAAGCGCGTCCGCCTATTTATAAGGGCTGATAACCCTAGCATATGATCATAGCTTCACAATAACAAAATCCATCTCATCATACCACGTCTCAATCATGCATAGTAGAGCCCAAATCAAAATCATTCTTTCACAAAAGCAATAATTCTTAATCAAAACCTCTTCATTTAGTACTCATCAGTTCAAAATTTTTACTCAAAACACTATAAATGTATATATACTTAATATAGTATAAAAGTACATAAATCAAGAACTTTTCAGCATTTCCATAAACTTGACCTCTGCTGGGTTTTTAACACATAATGTGAGTTATGGGTCTCCAAATTGAATGAAATCAGATTCATTAGAAAGCTAAGACCAAATGCTACAAATGTTCAGAAGGGACCACAGCCCAGATCATAGAGTAAGATAACAAACAAAAGCTCAGAACACAGACCAACAGATCAGACCTGATTCAGCAGAACCAAGTCCAATGTTTCTTGAATTCCTACTTCACCAAACACTCAAATGAAATCAATCTAGAACGAGAGAATTCTCAAGACATAGGGCAACAACTTTTATGCAGAACTCAGAACCTAATCTTATCATTATAGTGGTCAAAATGGGCACTCAATTTAGTAATGCATGTGGCCCGACACAACAGAGTCAGTTTGGGTGTTTCAGCCATAAGTTGAGCTATGTATCTCCAATTTGGACACAAGAGGATGGGTTGGAAAGATAAGAAGTAAAGCTATAACTTTTATGAAGAACATAAGACATTATTTTGCCATTTGAGTGGTCAAAATGGACAATAATTTCGGATATACAGGTAAGACATCATAACAGAACCAGTTTTGGTATTTCAATCCTAAGTTGAGCTACAAGTATTGAAATTAGACATAAGAATATGTTTTGGAAAGCTGAGAAATAGAGCTACAACTTTCATGAAGAAGTCAGAAACAAATGGGAAGTATAAAGGGGTCAAAAATGAGTTCCAATCCCACGGCAGAACACATCTCACATTAAAATTCAGCAATTTCAACAAAACATACAAAGTTCCCAAAATATATTCAAAATCCTAACCATGTAAAACAACTTAAACAAGTGAAATTATGATTGCACTAACCTTATTAACAAGCTTGAATAAGCTTGGAAAGCCTTACTCCTTGGCTTTCTCTTTCCCCTTTGAGGATGGTTCTCCAACCTCTTCAAAGCATGAAAAATCAACATTACAAGCAAAACTTGACAAAAGAAATAGTTGGAGCATGATTTAATGCATCAATAACATGTCTAAACCATGAATTCTACTTAACAATTCACAAAACTCAAAAACCACAACTTACTTGCTTCAATGGTAACTTCACTTCTCTTTGCTTTTAATCACAAATCTCAACTTCTACTCCTTAATTCTTAAGCATTAAGTCCTATTCTATGGTTTAATTAGGTAGTTTGGTGGTAAATTTGGAGGTAAGAAAATGAAGAAAATGAAAGAAGAAGGAAGAAAATGGAAATGGCGTGGAGAAGATAAGAGAAGAAAGACAAAAATGTTGTGGTGTTTACTTTTAAGTGCCAAAGTCAAATTTGACTTCCTAAAATCATGCAAAATGTGTGGCTAAGATCAAGTCCCAAGTAATCTCATCCAATGGCTCTAAATATTCCTCAAATAATTCTCTTCTACTTCTTATTTAACTCCACCAATTAATTAAATTAACTCCACTAAAATAATTCCTCATTTATTTCTTAATATACCACACTAGAAATATTATGCATTTAATACATAACTTCTCCAAAAATATTCATTAAATATTTTCTACCCACCTAAATCATGCAAACATGCTCCAAAAATAGTAAATAAAATATTAACTATGCATAGTAATTTTTCCGGACTAAAATAATACCAAGTCCCGGACCGATAAATCACTATTACCGACACTAAAAGAAAAAAATCAGTCTGTTACATGAAGGTCTTAATTAATTACCTAAATGCATGTATGACAAGTAGCCTTACTATGAATGAGATGTTTGATAGTGGGTGAAGATTATGTGGTTACTAGATGTTTATATATAAGATAATATGGGCTTACTGTTCCTAGGATTTTGCTTGCGTCTATGGACTTTGTAGTTTAGGCTTACTATGGGTCTCGGAGTCTTAAGCTTACCTAGGCCCTAATGCCGGTCCGGTCCATGATTTTGGATCGTGACACTTATATTTTAAATCTCTTTGACTTGAAAAAAAATATTATTTAGGAAACTGAAAAAAAACTAGAGCTAAATATTTATGTTTTGGGTCTCTTTTTGAAGTTTCAATAATTTGTGTGTATTTGCATATATTCTTTTCTCTAGAACATTGGGTAAGTAATACCGCTATTGTACTATTATCATTATAAGTAATTTGTACGATAAAATGAAATACAAATTAACCACTTTTATTTATTTTAATCTAGACAAAAGTTTATGCTTATATTATATAAATAAAAAAATAAAAATAATACAAAAAATGAGTATCAACGAATATAATAAACGTGCAATGCATATCATAAAAATGACTAGCATGTTATAAATATAAATTATAGATTATAGAGGGGTCTGACAATGCTATATGAGCCGCTTTTTACATTGGAATTCGAATAAAATCCTTCACATCATCTTTCCATCCATCGTAGATTCTAATTTGTTATGATAAAATACTAAATCTTTAATTTGTGTTATACTAAGATGAATTTGTTAAGCACATCATCTTTCTAGATTTATATATATATTATAGATCATAGACGATAGACGTGGGATTATAGATTATAGATAGATGGTAATATGACAAAAAAATCATGTTCGTGTCAAATGACAAATCTAGCCTAGATGGTCAAAATACTTTTTTAAATGGTTAGCTAAACAACAATTTTTTTTTTTTATTTAAACATCAAAACAGCAAAAATAAAAAACTTAAAACGCAAATTGTCCCATGCTAGTAACTAGTTGTCCCATAACAATACTGAAAACCAGTGCACCGATAGCCTACCACTCAGCGCTTACTATCACTACTACTATTTACTAATGTCAAACTGAATTGAGGTCCGAGGGTCTTGATATCCTCTCTGTTTCCCCCTACCTATATGCAAAACAAATGGAGGGAAAAAGAATAAGCGAAGATGATTTTGAAGATTGGGACCCAGATTTCGTAGACCAGGTTTTACAAGAGGTAGAACGCACCAGCAAACAGCAGCAGCAGCAACATCATCTGAGTTACTCTCCTCCGCGGCAACTCTCTCACAGGCCTGTTACTTTTGACGACAGCAAAGTTGATCTTTTCTCCAGTGGCATTTCTCTTCCTCAAGATGACGCCAAAGACCGAGAGATTGACCGCTTAAAGGTTATTTTTGTTTGTTTATTTATTTTTGAGATTAGGAACCATTGGCCTACTATAAATCTTTACAGGTTTCCAATTTAGGGTTTTTAATTCTTTTCTATGGTTTCACTTTTCAATTCTCGGGTTTGTTTGTTTGATTGATTAGAAAGTGTAAGAAAGATGTGCTTGGAAACAATACTCTATTGAACAAAGTAAAGGAATGGTTGCACTGACGGGCCTGGAAATTTTATTTTTCTTTTTGAAATATGGGATGAGATAATATTGGATAATGCTTACTTTTTTGTTTTTTTTTAGCATTTGTTTGCCATGATATTTGGTATAAAAGAGAGAAAACTATACATTTCTTTTTTTTTTTTTTTTTTTTTGCTCAATTTAAAAAGTCTAAGTTCAGCGAAGAATTTTCTATCTATTTATATCGAGTGCACAAGTATGAACCTTTATTGGCTTTTAGGTGAAATTGCAAAACTTTTCCTTTTTTTTTTTCTATATGGGTTTTATGAGGAACGCTTCTTCCTTATTCTTTTCGATAATTAGAAACAATTTAGAGTTTTTCCATGATAATGATGAATTCTGATGTAACCATTGCAAATTACAGAGAGAGTTGGGTCATGTCTCCAAGCAGCTTTTGGACCTGGTATGTGCATTCTACAACTACACCTAATTCTTCTTTATATCAAAGATTTACTTTTATTTTTCCTTGCAGTTCAAGTCTGAATCAGAATAAATTTATTCTACTGTGAATGTTTGCTTACTCAATTATGGAGTTGACTGTGATGATAAGATTGTTCTTTTGCAGTACCTTGTTTTTTGACAGTACTATTTAGGCTTCCTCTTGCTTAATGTTTGAATACATGTTCTTACTGCTGAAACCCAATTTATGATAGAGTGATGAATTTCTTTGTTTATCAAGTTATGATTTACAAAAGGTGAATAAATCTTTGTTTGTTTCACAATTCACAATGACCTTTTAGCAGTCTAAGAGGTTATGGAGGCCTCTTGTGGCAGAATTGTTATACAGAACCAACTGGATTTAAGTTTCATATCTTGTCTAAAAACATGGTTGATGATGTTATATGAAAATAAATCATAATGAGATAATGTTGGATTCAATTTCAGTGGTATCATATCTTCTATTTACAATGAATTTTCTTTTCAAAGGATTGATTCCTCATGCGTAATCTGGCATTGTTGGCCATTGTTTTGGTTGTTCCATTGTTTGCTTTTGCTTTTGATTATGACTCCTAAATTTTCTTACGTTTTTCTAAAAGCTATTAGCTTTTCTCCTTTTTGGTGTTATTTTGCCATTGGTTTGGCTGCTAATCACAAAGAATCATTTTAGAAGGGATTCTATTTATGATTATTTACCCTTTCAGGAGCGAGAATGCTTTGAACTTAGGAATGAGAGAAACAAAAAAGAGGAGCAGATTAAAGAAATGGGTTTTTACCACTTGAAAAATACAAAATTGTGAGTTTTTCTGGTGGCTTTTATTTTCAATTTTCTGTTTCATTGCACCTAAGTATAGTATTTCCATGTCCTGGTCCATTATCCCTTTTGTTTGGCCTATGAGAGAAGGCGTTGGCTTGAAACTTTTTTTTCTATGTAAATGCCTTCGGTAATGATAAAACAATGTATTTATCTTTCCTCTTCACATTTCTCTATCCACGGTCTTTTTCAATATGACCTTAAACTCACATACAGGAAAAGCTGACATATGCTAAATAAATTAGATTATACATGCTTCTGGACCTTTTTTGTGGTTAAATATGCTCATGTAGTAAAGCTGAATAGATAAGAGAAATGTGTCAATTTAGTTACAAAAGATGTCTCATTCTTCTCTGATCAAGTCAGATGCTTCTTAAACAAGACATTCAAGCCGATTTTAATTTCTAAGGCTTGTACCCTGTCCCACGCTCATAAATATCAGTTGATGATTGGCCATGGTGGATTTGTTACGTTCGGCATTTTTTTTTTCTGTATTTTTTTTTTTTTTTTTTTTTTTTTTGGGGGGGGTGGGGGGGGGGGGGTGGGGGAGAGGGGGAGGAAGCTCAAAAGTTAAGAGTCAAGTACCCTATCATATATTTTATACCCTGGTAGATATACTTAACTTTTGAACTTCCTTACTCTGGGTGCTATACTATAAGTTCACTCGATAGTTGTAACATTTAACTTTCTTATCCCGAGTATATATCAAGATAACAGTTTGACCTTCTTACCTTTTGGTGGGGATTCATAAAGTTACCTTCAAGTTGGTTGGTATCACTGTCCCGTAACAAAAAATGTTACAATTATCAGGTGAACTTATGGTATGGCACCTAGGTTAAGGATGTTCAAATTAAACGTGGTGGATATAAATGATACCCTGGTAGGTATACCTATTCATATAGTAAAACTGAATAGGCTAGAGAAATGTATCAATTTAGTTACAAAAGATGTTTCATTCTTCTCTGATCAAGTCGGATGCTTCTTAAACAAGACATTGAAGCTGATCTTAAATTCTAAGGCTTGTATCCTGTCCTAAATATCAGTTGGTGGTTGACCATGGTGGATTTGTAACATATGGCTAGGGGGGATAGTGTTTTAAGGTTGAGTTTTTGGTTTGCTAGAATCCTAGAATTAATAGGTCTTTAAGAGAATAATTAGGGTTTTGCATGAGAATAGATTAAAGAGGCACAGATCAAATAAGAAAAAGGGATTCTGGGTCTGTTACAGTATTATGAACAGTACCCATGAACAGTGAACCATGGGCAGTAACCTGAATTGTCAAATGGAAGGATGAGTGTTTGTGTTGACAAAACTTGCTGTATTTCAATGGAATTTTGATAGAAATTTGCTTGTTTATTCCCACAAGCTGATTGGGTTTAAATAGACTGAAGTATCCACAAATTTGGGAATAAATTCCTAAATTACAGCCCTAACTGATGCCCATTGTCTCCTAATTATGGCTGGCAATTACAGCCTTAATTGGCTCCCTAATTGATGCCTAATATGTCTCCTACTTGATGCCCATTGTCTCCTAATTATGGTTGACATTTACAGCCTTAATTAGTTCCCTAATTGATGGTTATTTACAGCTATCTTACAATAGTATAGTCAATTAATTACAATAGTATACTAACATTATACTAACATCCCCCCTCAAATTGATGCTGGGCGATCAAGAAGCATCAATTTGCCAACGAGAAATTGATGACGCTGTCGTGTCATAGATTTTGTGAATACATCAGCAATTTGAAGAGCAGTGGAGACATGTGGAAGAGAAATGACACTGGTATCTACTGCCTCTCGAATAGAATGACAGTCGACTTCGATATGTTTGGTACGTTCATGAAAAACTGGATTGGTAGCAATTTGGATGGCACTAGTGTTGTCAGCATGTAGAGGAGTAGAATGAGGCTGAGGAAAGCCAATTTCAGCAAGTAACCCACGTAACCAAACAATCTCGGAACAAGCAGCGGACATAGCCCGATATTCAGACTCAGTAGAAGATTTTGAAACACGGTCTTGTTTCTTACTTTTCCAAGATATCAAAGAATCGCCAAGAAACATACACCAACCAGTTATAGAGCGTCGAGTGTCTGGACAACCGGCCCAATCAGCATCACTGTAAGCAACAAGGCGTATGGGAGAGCCAGTAGGAAAGAATAAACCCCGAGAAGATGTGCCAAGAAGATAGCGAATGATTCGACGAACTGCTACCAGATGTAAGTGACGCGGAGTACTCATGAATTGACTGACTTGCTGAACTGCAAAAGAAATATCGGGCCGTGTAATAGTTAGATAATTCAAACTGCCAACTAATTGCCGATAAAGAGATGGATCAGGAAGAAGATCTCCGTTTTGACTATGATACTTGACGTTTAATTCCAAAGGAGTATCAACTGGGGATGAATCTTGAAGGCCTGCTAAACTAATCAAATCTGTAGTATATTTGTGTTGATGCAAAAATATCCCAGAACAATCATAGTGAACTTCCAGCCCTAAGAAATATGTAAGTGGACCAAGATCCTTCATATTAAAAGAAGTTTGAAGAGATTGTTGAAGAGTGAGGATCGTTGATGTGTTAGTGCCAGTGATAATAATGTCATCTACATAAACAAGGAGTAGAACAAAACCAGCAGAACTCTTGTGAAGAAACAAAGAGGAGTCATATTTACTTTGCACAAATGAAAACTGAAGTAAGGTAGATCGAAACTTGTCAAACCAGGCACGTGGAGCTTGTTTTAGGCCATACAGAGATCTTTTTAACTTACACACATGTGTTGAAGATGAGGAAGTCAAACCCAGTGGAAGTGTCATATAAATATCTTCTTTAAGATCACCATGAAGAAAAGCATTTTTGACATCCATTTGATGAAGAGGCCAACCCTGAGAAGCAGCAACTGCAATAATAGTACGGACGGTAGTCATCTTTGCAACTGGAGCAAAGGTCTCCTCATAGTCCACTCCGTACTTTTGCTTATTGCCAAGAGCAACCAATCGAGCTTTATATCGATCCAAAGTTCCATCAGAACGAAGCTTGACTGAATAAACCCATTTACATCCAATGGGCTTAACATTTGGAGGGCAAGGAAGAATTTCCCATGTATGATTGTCGTGAAGAGCTTGAAGTTCATCCTGCATGGCTTTTTGCCAACATTCATTCTTGGAGGCTTGTGAATAACAAGATGGAATAGAAATATCAAATAAAGTGGCAGAATATCCAGCAGGATTATGAGGAAAACCATACCGTCTTGGAGGTTGGGATATTCTGGTAGAGCGACGCAGAGTAGATTCAGGAGAATCAGACATAGATGAGGGATCAGTCTCGGGAAGAGGCACCGTTGGTTGACGTCGTCCATACACAAATCCAGGCTTAAACCGATTAGGAACAATTGGTAAATCCTCAAAAATTGGAAGAATGGGAGAAGTAGAAGAAGACTTAGCAAGATTAGGAAAGAAATATTGATGCTCAAAGAAAATAACATTGCGAGAAACACGAAATTTGTTAGAAGTGGAATCATAGCAAACAAAACCCTTTTGAGAAGAATTATAACCCATAAATGCACATTTAACAGATTGAGCGGAAAGTTTATGACGGTCATGAGAAGGTAGATGAACAAAACAAACACAACCAAATGTGTGTAAATCATGATAATTAGGATATTGATGATATAGACGAAAATATGGGGAGTCAAGACTTAATACCTGAGAAGGCATTCTATTAATTAGATAAGTTGCAGTAGATAAGGCTTCAACCCAAAACTTAGATGGAACTGAAGATCCAATTAACAAAGTTCGGGTTACATCCAAAAGATGACGATTTTTACGCTCAGCAACTCCATTTTGTTGTGGTGTATAAGGACATGAACGTTGTGAGACAATCCCTTTCTCACGAAGAAAATTCTGAAATTCATGAGACATATATTCTCCTCCAGAATCAGATCGTAATACTTTAATACAAGTAGAAAACTGAGTCTTAACATAGGCTAAAAAGGTCTTAAAAACAGAATATACATCAGATTTAGAATGAAGAAAGTATACCCATGTATATCTACTGTAATCATCAATAAATGTCACAAAGTACTTGTATTGAGCATGAGAAATAACGGGCGTAATGCCCCAGACATCACTATGAATTATATCAAAACATTGGACAGCACGACTACCATTAGAAGGAAAAGGAAGAGTTTTGCTTTTACCAAGTCTACATGTGGAACAATCAAAAGGAACCTTAGCAAGGAATTCTTTATTGCCCAAGAAACCAGAATTTGATAAATGAGACAAAATAACAGGATTAGGATGACCTAAACGTCTATGCCATAGTTCACTTTTGCTAATAACTGTAGTACAAAATGAAGAGATACGAGGACCGGAAAATAGTAATGGAAAGAGTCTCCCAACTTTAGGCCCCTTCGCGATTACTGTCCCCGATGCCTGATCCTGCACAAGACAACCATTACGAGAGAAATGCACATCATAATTGTTATCTACTAACTGACCAACCGAAAGAAGCTTAGTTGAGAGCTTTGGAGATATAAAAACATTGTTGAAACATGGTCTAAGATCTCCAATCTCAGTAATAGGTATTGTACTACCATTTGCAATCTGAATTTCAGTTGAACCATGATATTTGCGAACATTGGTAAGCATGCTAGATGTGTTTGTCATATGATTTGAGGCAGCAGAATCAACAAGCCAAAGTTGAGAGGAGGAGGAGGTATCGTTACCTTGTAATCCTAAGGCGGAGAAGGCTGAAATAATCATTTGTTGCACCATTTCTGGAGTAAGAATCACAGGTTCAGCAGCTGAAGAGGGAGTTGTAGAAACTGTTGGAGCAGCAAAATGAGTGAGATTATTTGGTGCAATTGGGGCAGCATTCGATTTTCGATTTTGAGGCCGTGTCGGACACTCCTTTATGACATGTCCTGACTGTTTGCAATAATTACAGAACTTCTTTCCACAATTGACAGCAATGTGGCCATAATTTTTGCAGTTATAACATTGAATTCTACTCATGTCCCGACCCTTTCCTCTTCCTTGGGCAGCAAAAGCAACCTTGACAGTATTTTCTTGTTGGAGAGAGTCCTGAATGAGAAAACGTTGTTCTTCGCGAAGTAATTCGCCAAAACAAATATCTAAAGAAGGTGAAGGAACACGACTCATTAAATTTGAGCGAAGCGTCTCAAATTCAGACCTCAACTTCATTAAGAATTGATCTCTTTTGCTTTGCTCATGAATTTCTTGAAGTACAGAGAGAGATTCTGCAGGCACTTTAGCATAAATAGTGTCAGTAAACTCAGCCCATAAATTCTGAAAACCAGAATAATATTCCTGAATGGAGAGATTTCCTTGAGAATAATTAGCAATATCGCTCTCCAATTGAAAACGTCTTGCAGCATTGTCTTGATTATAGACCTTTTTCAAGTAATCCCACATGGCTTTTGCAGTTTTAGAAGATCTTAGATTAGAAGCAATAAGAGGGTCAACTGACCCCAGAATCCATGTCATTACTCTTGCATCTCTAACTTTCCAATGAAGCAACTCCTTAGCATCTTTAGGAGCTGGATCACTTCCATCTATATGGCCCAACAGTTCTTTTCCTGTAACAAAGAGCTGGAACTGAAATTCCCATGAAGAATAATTTTTTCCGGTGAAGCGAACATGAAAACTCTCAACTGTGTTTGATGTGGCCATCTCAAATAGCACAAGGAGACCAGAAATGCAAAATTAGGAATAACACAACCAGGAGCAGGTCTACTAGAAGAAGCAACAGACCCACCAAGATGAAAATCCTACAGCCAGAAAGTTGCAGAAAAATGTCTACCAGAATCTCTTCCAAATGAAGAGAACCTCCAAATAGAAATTCAGAATTTCTATGATCGAGAGTTCATCAAAGATATGAACTAAACAAAGAAAGCAGAAACAGAAACTGCAGAATTAAAGACAGCAGAATCTGCACTTTGTTCTTCAAAAAACAAAGTTGAAACTCATAAAAGAACAGCTCTAAAATTGCCTAATTAGGCTCTGATACCATGACAAAACTTGCTGTATTTCAATGGAATTTTGATAGAAATTTGCTTGTTTATTCCCACAAGCTGATTGGGTTTAAATAGACTGAAGTATCCACAAATTTGAGAATAAATTCCTAAATTACAGCCCTAACTGATGCCCATTGTCTCCTAATTATGGCTGGCAATTACAGCCTTAATTGGCTCCCTAATTGATGCCTAATATGTCTCCTACTTGATGCCCATTGTCTCCTAATTATGGTTGACATTTACAGCCTTAATTAGTTCCCTAATTGATGGTTATTTACAGCTATCTTA
This sequence comes from Jatropha curcas, assembly GCF_041381405.1. Taxonomy (NCBI): domain Eukaryota; kingdom Viridiplantae; phylum Streptophyta; class Magnoliopsida; order Malpighiales; family Euphorbiaceae; genus Jatropha; species Jatropha curcas. The sequence goes on from NC_143161.1 coordinate 20,776,276, forward strand.
CAATAGTATAGTCAATTAATTACAATAGTATACTAACATTATACTAACATGTGTTACACCTAAACCTCCTCAGGCATCACAGCTAGGGCTGTATTGCATCACACAACTCAAAAGTAGAATAAAAAGCTGTGACCTTTATTGGATAACAAAACTGAATTGAAGGCATAACAATCTTAGGTGCTCATAGACTTATAATAGTATATATCTTTTAATAAAATAACTTTAAAACAATTCCAAAGCTTTCAAGAAAAGAAATTCAAAACTATTTAGTCGTTTAGGATTTGGACTATTGTAAACTCACAAGGACTTTGAAATAAGTTTAAGATAAGTAAGAAATACTTCTAAAGAAAAAGGATCAATTTTCC